>NC_142611.1:49925726-50226560 GCF_059453375.1 Lepisosteus platostomus
CAGTGAGGGATTTATGATCCCTGTAGTTTTTTTGATTTCTACATCAGAGCACATGCAGACATTTCTTTACTGCTCAGTTTGAAATATTTACCCAAAATGTAGATATCCTCAGACACAGGACTGGGTCTCAAACTGTTCCCTGTTCCCATATGTCTTGTAGTACACTTCCCTCCATCTACACTGTAGGGCACATTGCAACTTCATCCTTACTGTGAGTGTTCCCTTTCTGGTCCAATCTTAACACACACCACAGGGTTTAATCATACTGCATTAATCGTACTACTCCTGGCATGTTTTGCTGTGCATTTTCTCTGACATTTTTCAATTAAAGACTACTATATTAAGTAATTAATGAAGAACAAACTTAACATTTATGCATACTTGCGTTGTTTGAAAACATACAAATATACACATACACATTAAAAAAACAATATTTCCCATTACTGCAATAATCAAAACATCAACCATCTCATATAGCAGCACTTAGTTTCATTTCAAAAAGCTTTATATTCTTTTACATTATCATGATTAACATCACTTTATTAACCCTTTACAATTTCTTGCATTAGGAATTATCTTTTCGCATACCCCAGCTTGCTCTCCATGAGACACACAGACAGGGAGAGAGCTTGGGGTCAGAGCACAGGGTCAGCCATTGTACAGCACCCCTGGAGCATTTGGGGTTAAGGGCTTTGCTCAGGAGCCCAACGGAGTAGGATTCCTCTGCCGGCTGCAGGATTTGAACCGACAACCTTCTAGCCACAGGCACAGATCCTTAGCCACAGAGCCACCGCTCCGCCCTGGGATGTACTGCCTCTATAAACGTTTAGCCCTTTATTCACATAGCCAAGATTCAAACCAACTTCCCGATGAACCTCTTGCTTTCCGAACAAAAATGCCATATAAGCTATTTGGACGTTTAATTTTGTTTTAATTTGAAAAATATTTGCCATGGTATTTTTTTAACTCTAGGGCTAGCACAGAGATGTACGTGTCAGCCTCAGAATTTCTAGGGTTCTGGGTTCCATTCCAGACTGGTGTGCCCTGGTGCAGTTTGCATGCTCCTGTAGCTCGTTTTTGCCAAGTGCTCCTTATTCCAGCCATCTTCCAAAGACATGCTGGCTAGGTTAATTGGTATTTCTAATCTATCCTTGTGTGTGAATGTGCATGCATATAATGGATATATCTTAACAGGAACTGGGTTGCCTTATCCCTCACCAGAAATAAGCAGTTTTCTGACTATCACTTGACGGTTAGATTTTAGCAGTCCTTTTTTCATAACAGCAAAATTAAACCAAAAGGCTTAATTTTTTAGGAAGAGAAGCCAAACTAAATACAATAAAATCAATGAGTTTCACATTTTTTGTTCTTTTTTTTGCTCCCCACAGAATTTAGAGAACACCAACGCTAAAATACCTCATTTCACTAACACATCAATCTTAATGTTTTCCAATTATTATTATATCTTAAGTGCTGGGTTACAAAAACAAATGTATTCAGGGATCCCAGTTTCACAGATGGAACAACAATAGAATGAGAACATCTCAGAAGTATCCACTCAGATTTAAATCCCACAATCCCTATTTGAAAAAAAAACTGTTTTTTTCTGACCCAGGGGTTTCTATCCGCCAACTTCCTAAGGCTGTGCAATTATAGGGGATTCTATAAAAGGTGGCAGAATTTGTGGATGAGAAAAAAAAAACACTTTTTTTTTCTTTACAATAAAATGTTTCTGAAAAATCAAAACGGAAAAGATTTGTCTTTTCAGAATGAATCGACACCTACGCACTGTTTTATAACTAGCGGTTATAAAGACTTTGTGCCCAAAAGATGCATAGAATACTCTCTGTAGGATTTCTGCTGTCACTGTCGAAAGCATCAAGACCTTCCTTATGCTTACTGTGTACACTGTAGTTATAAAAACAGCTCCAAAGCCTTCAAGCTTCCAAGGCGAACTGTGAATCTGGTACCACTTAATCTAATGTCACATATGGGGATATGTTAGGAAGCTCAACACTCAGCAGAGCACCGTAACTGAAATACTTCTGTTTTCCCCAATGACTTAAATAATGCAGAAACCCGTCACAAGAGCTCTGGCACCACAACTTGGAATAAGTGAGAGGCATGCTAGAAAAAAATCTGAACAAAAGAACACTCACATTTTTGGCAGTGTCAAGAAGATCATTTTTTTCAAATAATTACTTTTCTATACATAGATCACTGTCATCATGGCAATTTCTTAACTGAATCAGCTCAGCACCGCAATTCTCAAGCTAGATGTTGCAGAAGAATCTGTCTGATAATTGTTTTCAGAAAGGGCCTTATCTACATGTTAACAGAGGTATTTTTCCTTCTTGAAAAAAGTCTCTTTGGATGCCATTTTACACGGCTAAAATCAAGCAATACTTTGAGCCAAACGTGCCACTTAACTCGGTTTCTACCATAAAATGGGTCGCCATATTTATTTTTGCTGGAGCTCTTAACTGTGGCAAAAGTTTTAGATTGCATGGTCGTTCTGTGTTTGAAGTGGTCGTCTGAGTAAATCGTGTCTGCTCTGCAGAAAGGTTATTATGCTTGAACCGAATATTCTTTTAACAGTGCTGTCTGAAAAGATTTCATTTTAACAGGGGGGCTCTGTTCATGCCATTTACTCCTAGAAATAGTGTAATTACACAGCATTCCAAAAACAACCTGGAATCGTTTTAACCACAACATTGTTATGTTGGACCTCCACGACTGCTTGCCTCATTTCCTCCTGGTCTTTAGGAGTCAAGGGAGTGTTATGAAGACTCCTGAGGACCTAGAGAAAGGGCATTAGGTGTATCTGAGAGCACAGTGACGTAGATTTGGGCTGTACTCAAAAGCTTCCAGTGCCAGGTCTTGGAAGAGCATTTAAAAAAAACGCTTAAGTGTTGTTGTGGGACTCTTCTGCAGCTTACCAAATGAGCTTGGAAAAAATTACTGACTCTAGGGAAAGACAGTAAAGCATCAGAGCCAGAGAGTAAACTAATTATCTAGTGTGCTGCAGTCAATAAACAAATATGCACAAACCTACCACTTAGGTACAAACACACTTACACTTCTGACACCTTGAATACAACCGAGCACAGCGTGCTATGCTTGCCCCTCACTCAGTATGTGACGTTCTCGTTTATCAAAGCTGTGATAGACACCTGTCCCCTTTCATCTCTGACCTTTAACAAACCATTTTGTACCCTCTTTTGTACTGACCCCAGTTTTGTGAGATGAGTATAAAGGACCTTTTTATGGATTCAGAACTCTCTTGACAAAGACGATATTCTAATCTAACAGTACCGCTAGGCTATCAATCTTCATTTCTGACAAAAACTGTAGCGAACTATATTTCTGTTGTATAGGTAGTACAAAGGAGAACAGCCAGACTTATTCCTGGCCTGAAGGGAACATCATACTTGGACAGACTAAGGGAAATGAATCCTTTTAGCCTGGAACAAAGATTAAGTTGATTTAGGTATTAAAAATCCTGAAGGGCAATTCATGGGACTTCATCAAAATCAGCAGAAACACAAGGACCCATGGATGAAAGTGGAAATTAGGTTTAAGGCCATTCAAGACAGGGAGTTAAGTTTAAGGCCATTCAAGACAGGGACGTCTTTACACAGAGGATCGTGGGAGTCTGGAGCCAGCTTTCTACCAGTAGCCAATCACAAAAGGCAGGCCAAATGGGTTCCTTTCATTTGCTGTATAAAAGTCTGTTGGTCATACAGCATATCACTGCTAGGTCTGAGAAATATACAGTATACTAAGGTCACTCCAGTGGCTTAAAAAGTATTTGGTTGTTTCACACAAATACAGGACAGCTCAGACCTTTATTTAATAAACGCATTACAAGTCATATGTCTAAAGCCTTTCTATACTAATTGATCATGTTAACAAGTTTTAATAAAAATAAATCCACAAAAACACTGTCAATGTCTTCACATGTGAAGTTACAAAAAAATCTACTAAGGAATACATCAATCTTCTACTCAGGACTTCAACGTGATGTAATGGTGATATCAATAATACCATTCTGTGTTTCCAAATCATTTGCTCACCCAAAAAAACAACTGTCAGTATCAACATGTTTAAACAAACATAATGGTATTAACTACAGGTTAGCCAAGCAGTAATGTGTGTTAACTGCTGAAATCACTTCCGTGCTCTTCAAAAAGAATACTGTCAGCATTACTGGCAGAATCCAGCCTCTCCCACTTGCTCTCACTTGAATCAATCAAGTCAACAATCAACGGAAAGTAATTATTTCTGTCTGGTGTGACATACTTTCTGGGACTCATGTATATTTCTTATAACTCAGCTTCAGGAAGACAATGTCTATTTTTTTTTTACTTTGGAATCACTGCTGGGTCTTCTGCATTAGAAATTGATTTTTAATGTCAAACTATTTAACACAAAATATTCCAAAAACATTCCCAGAAATTACACCTAAGTCATTAAAGAGTTAATCTCATACTACATGGTTCAGGGTCATTGAACATCATATCCTGCCATTAGAGCCACATAATGAGGATTTTGTTAATTGAAACAATTCCACAATGACTTCAGCACTGTCCACTTGACCCTATGTAAGTAATAAATAATAATCCCATTGAAGTAAAAAACTTAATTATGACTTAGAATAGAAAAAAGTCACACTTACACATTAATTGAATGCCCAGAATGTCTACAGTATTAGCGCATAAAGTATGTGTGTGCTGTAATTTACTTAAGAACACTTATTTTTCGATAGCATTAGAAAGCTGTAGAGTATAATTTATGTCGATATTTTTTAAAAGATTGTTTAAAAGGGAAGCTATGTAGTTTAACAATAACTTTTTAAACTGCAATGTTCAGTGGCTTAAATCAAGTGCTGTTTATGGAGGTTGTTTGGTCACTGTATTCATTCTGGTGAGCTAATTCAATCACAACTCATTTCAACCTATGATAGTCTAATTGTGTTTGGAGAGAAAAAGAATAATGAACAGTCATCATGAATCAATTGTCATCAATTCACCTCCTTCAGGGTCAATTAATTGAGGTTTTACCCATTCTTAAGTAAATTAAAGCCTTTCAGTTATTCTTATGCCTGGTCAGGCTCCAGATACACCTAACAATCTGACTGAAACATTAATAATGAGGAGCAGAAACAACTGATTAAAATGAAATATAAAAGGACATACTGTATGTTCAGCTAGCATCTTACTGAAACAATCTCATCAAAATCTACTCCCTCATTAGAAATCACCACATAAGTACACTTGCACACAGCCTAGCAGAGAATGGTCATATATTTTCTAACTTGTCCAGTCCCAGTCACTTCCCGACAGAGCCTCCATGCTGGTTGCAGTCTTCACTTTCACGGCCATCCCATTATATTTCTGTGAGGACAACTCCATTTTCAACAGAGGTAAAAAGATCCTGCCACCACAAGGCACAATGTTGTTTATAGACACACACAGTTTTCTTCAGGTTCAGCTTTTAAAACTACAGAGCAATAAAATCATTCATGTGACTTTTGCGGCATTCCGTTGGAAAGCACCAGCTATTGTTTTGTTTTTTTAAAGAAGCACCTGTCTTCTTATGAGTCCTACAAATCTGTCTTGGCAAACTTATTCGCCGTCAGAGGGTTACACATCAGCAAAATGATCGTGGGAATCTTTGTAATGCTCGACTGATATGGGGAAAAAAGTACCTTCCAAAAACAACTATGTTAGATTATGCATGTACAATTTTCCTTTCCCTGACAACCCTATTGAGACTATATTAAGACACTCCTACAAGTACTAGTCATAGAAAAATACAGCATTTGCAAGAGTGCAACTTGTCAGTGGGCTTGTAAGTCCTTCCCGTGGACTAGTCATTCTTTTATCCTATGACATAAGAGTAAAGAATACTGCTCTGGCTTGTGTTTGAATATGGCTTTGGAAAGAAGCTCCCCTGGTGCAACTGGTTCTAAAAGGAGACTACATAAGCCAGTTCACAGCTCAATCATCATGTTCGCAAGCTCTCTAATTACTCCCATGTCTGTGAACCACAAACTCAAATGTCGCTTCTCATGACAAGATCTATTTGGGGCCATTTTAACACCTGTCTGCAGAGGTTTAAAATCCAACTGAAACTTTTGAGGCTTTTCCTCACCAACATGGAGTCAGGACAACGACAAGGGGTTACTGATTCCTATGGCTTTTGCAGCCTTTTATGAAATACTCATAGAAAATTTCAAAAAGAAAAATAAAACCAATAAAAAAGGACACTAGCAGAAAGTCAGAAACAAGCTGTCCAGTCATGGCTGTCAAAGCTCATACCCTGGCTTATTTCTTTTTGTCTTGGTAAGGAGCTAGTGCTAATCACATCAGCTTGAGAAGCCTAATTTCGTCCTCTTGTTTGTAATTTGTCTAATGTTTTTATGTTCTTTAATGTTATTTTTATTGTTTCACTGCTTGGATTGTTTTGTGTTTTTTGTCAGTGATTCCAAATACATTTCTCTTGATTGTTTTCACAGTACAAAAATCAATCCTTTGGGAATAAACCCTAAAAACAAGACATACTGTACAGTAAACAGTGTTTTGTTTGTGCACAAACTATAGATTAGTCAATAACACTGTAGAGTTCTACAAACATGCAATCCATTAATGTCAAGTACTGCAGCAGGAGAATGAGGGTAAAATACAGCATCACATGTTCACATCATTCTAACTTGATGTTTGTGATCACATCACAGAGACAGACAAAATTTACACTGACCTTCTGAATTCTGATGTACTGACAGGCGTGACTTTGCTGCCATCAAAGAAAAAGAATTCACTACAAAACTATCTTGTAATTACGAGATAGCAGATTATGTCGCATTTCCAATGTAGTACACTCTTGCGTACTTTATGTGATAATCACATGTTAACACAATTGTGAAGCAATACCTCATTATTCTCATGGTCAAGTAACTTCTGCAACAAGGATTATTCCCGCCTTGAGTGTGACTATGCCACCTGGCAATTATAAAGGGTGCTAGGCCCCTCACTAACTTACCACAGGTTTTTTTCATCTGCCAGAATCACCAATGCACACACAGACAAACAACAGACTTAATTATCATTTAAGGGCCCTTTTTGTTTTCTAAAGACATCAACAATTATCCCGAGAAAAAAACACAGCATCCACAGCAACAAACGGTAATTCAAGGGGTACGATGAATCCCAGAGAGACAGCAGTCCATTTAGAGAATGAGGAAAGGGTGCTAGAAAGTTCTTATTGGTATGTAAAAGTTGGTATAGAAAACAACAGCCACACAGAGAAGAAGGATGCCACCCAGTCCAATCATCCCAGTCTCTGGGCTATACTGAAAGTTCTCCCGCAGGCTGTACCACGTTCCACTCAGTACAGTACCGGTTCACCAGGCCTTCTTCTTGGCTCTCTGTCTCCAGGAAGTAAAAGTCTCTGCATAGTATCTCCGTTCCACTGCTGGAATCTCCCCTGGTCTGCAGTTCCTGGACCAATAGTTCCTCTCCTCTGTGGTCTTACAGGTTGCGGCTTCACTTTCCCTTTCCTTGTGTTGAGGACCTCTTGGGAAGAGGAGAGACAGCCCTTTGTTTAGGCTCAGATCTGATTATCCCTTCCATTAGCCTAACCCCATCAGTGGGTTTTCCAATGCTTCTGTCAGGAGGATGTGGTTCCAGTTGATTATCAGGAGGAAGCTTGGGTCATTGGAAAACTGTGAGTGTGCAAACCTTCAGGCTTAACAGGCCCTCTCACTTCTTTGTCTGCTTTACTGCTCCATCCCCCTGCCCAAGGCCTGGTCCAAACTGGCTGAGCACCCCTCGCACCTTCATGCTTCTGTACTAAGGTGCAGTCATTGGTTCATGTCTGGACAACCACTGTGTTCTTAAATTGTTACTAATTGATTCCTGCCCCACTATCGGCATTAGAAAACTTTGAAGTTGAAAACTTCAGGGGAATGCATACTCTATATTGACATGATCCTGGTCACTAATACATCTTTATTAATTATAGTCTGTTACTCCATCAACGATTTGCATTCTATGACATTATCATTAGCTGACTTTTAGTATTAAGCAGTGGAATCAGTTGCACGGTACCCTTGTTCTTGTTTAAGAAGTGTCTTCATGGTTAAAACTGTGTTCACATTAAGTAAAAATTGTAACATTTCATTATGACTAAACCCCAGTCGAAATTAAGTCTGTGCACGTTTTACAGCACTGGACACCGTCACAAACACAAAACCCACAGCTCCAGCAAAGCTGTCGGGAGCTTCTAGGCGCAGTCATTGCACAATATAACAGGTTGTTCATACACTCAAATGATCATTGCTATCTTGTAATAATGATATACTTTTCTTGTCATTATGAGATAACTCATGATTTCTTTTTGTGCAATGTGCTTCCATAGAACTTCACATGGGAATTTTAAAACTTATGTTTTGTTTTTTCAAAGTGATGTTCTCTTCTAACAATACGAGTTGCTATACAGTAAATTAAGTATACATTAAATAATTGATTTTGCCATTTTGTACACTACACTTTATTTATTGTTTTCTACATTCAGTTTCAACCCAGAGCTCCTAAGTGTTTTTTACACTCTTTGACTTACTCCTCAATTTTTGTTTTAATTTTTTTTTGTATGTTGCAGGACTCCTGCTATGACCAATCTAAAACATAAAAACCAAGGGGGAAAAAAAACTAAAACCTTCTATCTTTAGGCATAAGGGCAACTCATGACCCCATTCTGCTCATATGAAGTCCTGTCAGCTGCACACACTGAGAAGTAATCTAACTCAAGGCCTGAACAAAGAAAATGAAAACAGGGGGCCTCTCGCCCAGAGCAAGAAAAGATTACATTTGAATAACAAATCATCTCTGATTTTTTGCCGAGATATGATTGAAAGTAAACTTCCTTCCTGGCAGCTCAGCCATCTAGACAGGTTTGTAAACTGCCAATTTTCCTGCAAAAAAAAAAAACACTGGAGTTTATTTAAATTGTCCTGCTATAAGAAAAGCCATGCACCGCCATTATTTGTGTTGCTTGCAATGCTCTGAGTAGAAGAAATACTCTGCAGAGTTGTCCCAAATCCAAATCAGTGGCAAAGAAATAAAACCCACATAACACAACAATCAAGATGTATCAGCAAATATAAGCAATAGTATACCATAATTTTTGTTTTAGTTTTGAAGCTACATTTTAAAAATCATTCAACGACAGTTTTCAGATTTTTCAATCAATTGAATCTTCTTGAAATATGTGAAATGCGGGTTGTTGTTTTAAATGAGATGTCCCTTATAATGACACACCAAAAGAGTTCAAGTTGCAAAAGTGCTGCAACCAACAGAAGTCAACATGGAGAAAGAAAAAGTCACAGATCATTCCTGAACAGCTGGCTAAAATACGAGCAGAAGGGCTGTTACAATGTCAAAAACGTATCGGCAGATTTGAACAGAGAAAATTCTATATCTTCCAACTTAAAATACCACAAGATAATCATTGGTAGAGGCAAGGTATGAGGAAAGAGCTGCCTGCTGTTCCCTAAATGAAACCAGGCTTCTTGCCATCACAGCTGTAAAATCAATGGAAAAGGGAAACTGTATGGGTTGCAATCTGTACAGGATAGCATGATCAGTGCTTTTTGGCAGAAGTAAAACATTGGAGGGTACTCATAAAACTTGGTGTCTGTTTTATCATGGAGGTAAAGGCTGTAACTATTTCCATCCCATCCAATTTCTAACCACTTCATCCAATTTAGGTTCCCTTGTAGCAAGGGAGCCTTAAAACATCCCAGCAAGCAAAGGGCGCAAGGCAACATACATCTGGGATGGGACACCAATGGCACACACACACACACCCTCACACCAGGTCCAGCTTTCTCAAAAGCCAATTTAACCTACTAGTATGTGTTAATACTCTGAGAGGAAACCAGAGCACCAGAACACACAAACTCTACACAGATAACACCACAGGCATTGAGACCAGGGCCCCAGGGCTGTGAGGCAGCAAAGATAAACCCTCCACTAAAGTGCCTTCCTTTGTACCTTTTTTACAATTCAGCAATAGAATTTGCTGACAAATTATTTCCTCATTTACATACAGTGAAAGTGATTCCTAGAAAAACTTGATGACAGTTAATGCCTTCTACAGGCATGGACATACTCAGCTGCTCGTGGTAACAATATGCCTTCTCAATGGAGAAAAATAATGTTTTATTCTGTTTTTGTGCAATTGATGTGTTAATAGATTATCACGTGCATTTGTTCTTGAGTCAAATACTGTAGCAACTGACAGTAACACATGTATACATCACTTTGGCTGAGTTTACTGTCAGAAAAAGGGAATATATCAGATGTTTCAAAACAATGTTGTCAGCCTGGACCTTTAGGTAAAGAAATGATTATTTATTTGTGTCATGATTAGAAACAGGACAAAGGAATCGGCTCCAGGGACAAAATAATTTCATGTCTTTGTCAAGACCTGGGCAGAAAAACAAAGAGCAAAGAGCTTTGGAATTGTGCAAATCCTGTACTTGCAAACCTGTCCTGTGTTTCCTTACTACAAGATTACAGTGTGAGGTGACAGTCTGGGAAGAGCCTGTGTTATGGTTAAAAGATTTTATGTTTCCACTGACTTCAGCAACATAATTTGCCATGACAGTCCAACTGTAGGTGGACGATGGAGAGACGGTATTGTCAATCTGCCAGAAGAGGCTTCTATCTCCTGTAGGTACACTTGGTGGCAATTAGTTAATTCATACTTTAAAAGATAAACTAATTCTTAATTCTTAGTGTCACAATCATAATCCCTCCTCTTAAGGGCACTCCGGCACTTCACATTTTAGCTGATGATTTGCACCTGCCCCCTGTTCTGCCCCTCTTTATTTAAGCCTGGCGCTCTTGCTATTCCTGGCTCAGCACTGGGAGATGGACGCCCGGAAGCCCTCCTGCTAGCGGGTCCTGGAGAGACCCGACGGCATAGGCTTCATCACGGCGTCCTGATCATCTGAGTCCGGGGCTCGGAGGGCCTGGCCTCATCATCCTGTTTTTATTCCCCGTCCCTGTACTGGATCCCGCACCGGATTTTAACCTTGTCTCAGATGGATCGCCCGGTTTTGGACCTTGGATTTCGCCCCGGATTTCCCCCCCTGGACTCATCTGCCTTGGCCACGCCCCCCAAGCACCAGTTCACTGTCGCCACGCCCCCCTGTTCGCCAACGTGCCCCAATCCTCATCGTCTCCTCCCCGATGTCCAATTCCTCTTCCGGATTATACCGTCTGCATAGGGTCCTGAACTACGCTTCACGGGAATCTAGACCGGCTCCTGTTACAGTTAGAGTGTGATGGGTTTGGTAGCAGTGTGGGGGAAGCTCATTTGTTGTAAGAGCTGCAGGTTCCCAGCAATAAAGCCTCCTGGATTGTACAGTTATTTCCATTGTTATTATGTGCTCAGATCCCAAGAGCCACCTGAATGAAGGGTGGTGTCCATCACAATATCTACCTATTATTAATCTACATTTACAATTCTTTTGTATTACTGAAAATGCAGTTTATTGATTTCCTAATCAAGTAATAACTGTAAGTGGAGAATAAGGCCTCTTCTTACCTTTCACAATGAACCTTAAGTGTCACATTTTCTAAAAGCACATAGCTTAATTTTTGTATGATGCTTTGCATTTTGTTGCCTAGTTTTTCTTGTAGTTTCCTTTTCAGTGGCAGGTGTGGTCCCTGGGAGATGTGGCTCTAATGTGGTTTTGACAGGTTTCGTGATACATGGCAGCTTGTGTAACTTTTACTAAATTGAAAACAAATGCCATGTTTTAATTTTCCATTTCTGATCTGATGATTTGTATATCACTTTTACCCACAGGGCTGTGAGAGTCTAGAACAAACTACCCAACCATATTGGAAGCTGATATATAGGCTTCTTTCAAGCAATGGCTGGATGATATCTTCAGATCAAATAAGTATTAAAGTTAGGAGATCCTTGGATCCATTTGCTATTAACTACAAAACAGGCTGAATGGCTTCCTCTCGTTTATAAGCACTCTTGTGTTTTTAAAAGGGCTGTAATGTTTCTTATATTCTTAAGATATACATTTCTGTGACATTTCTTTTCACAAAAGAACAGACATTTGAGCCTATGGTTAAAGAATTATCCACAATTCCGTGACTAAAAAGCTCCTCTGCTTCTGTATTTTTCAACACACTGGGTAAAAAAAAAGTGGTGGACCACTGCATTGCTGTAATGTGCTGACAAGCACTAATGTGTTTTTGGAATGCTTACTTTTGTGTAAGCCACAAAACAAACGGTGAAGATGGATTAAATCATCTATATGTTCTTACAGCTAAAAGGATTAACAGTCTTTTAATGAAGACCCCCTTTGTCTTTGCAGCAGTTTTTTTTATTTGGATCCTTTCATAAAACACCCCACACACCATCTCTGCCACTGTCCCTGGGGGATCTACTTAGGGCTGGGCGATATGGCCAAAAACATTATCACGATAATAATTTTCATATCAGTCGATATTGATAATTATCACGATAAATGTCAAATCATTATTTCTTTCAAGTTTAAAGGCAGATTTTTTCTCCTGAGTGAAAGTTGAAGAAACCAGACAGTTAATTGGTAAATTAAACAACTCTTTATTTTAAGAACACAACAAACACTTGCCAAACAGCAGAAACATTAAACAAATCTGTTAGCTGCCCGGTCTGCAACACACACGCGCACTCATGCAGTTATGCGCATGCGCATATCATGCGCAAAGCATAAACATATATATCGGACATTTATCGAACTTTTGTTAAAATTATATAGAGGAAAATTATATTGCGATAATTATCGTTATCCAATTATCACCCAGCTCTAGATCTACTGTATATACGATACAGAGGGTGTCCCTGTGCAGGTTGTTGATACAATTACAGTGACCTGTTTAGAGGTCTATTAGCAGTTAGAGTTTCCTCTCTAATTCCACACTATGTCCAGGGATACAGTAGGGCAGCACTGACACCCCTTCTTGTGTTTAAAGCATCTTGAAAACTCCCTGAAACTGTTTCGTCACAATATGCTCAGCAAAACAAGAAATCAATAAACTATTTCACATTTATTGCAGAAAGAAGCCTCTCTGCTCGTTTCACACGACTGCACAAATTATTCATGTCCCACAATCTTTAAACAGGTGGCTAAATGAACATTGAAACACTTCAAACATCTGGACCAAAGCAATCAATTCTGTTTTTCTGAGTAAAAACACTGCATTAAATGATTGGAAAAAGGGTAGAAATCTACAACATGATATAATTTCTCACTGATAGGCATGCTGATTGAAGTTAATGTGCTACTGTTTGACAGCACAAAATACATCATGAAGTAACTGCATGTGCCATTTGTTATTTGTGTCATTAAATTGGCATGTAATGACTTTGTGACTTTGGTGTAGCACCCCTAACTAGAGCTAAACCATACTGAAGAGTCACAGTGAGGCTATCAGCAACCAAAAACAGTCATGTTTGCTAGCCGACTAAAAAAGAACACGTCAGCAATGAGCAATGGAATTTAAAATCCCTCCTGTCCCTCAGTTAATGGTGAATCCTGCCTGATCATATGACCAATAAAGTAAGGAAAAATGGAAACAATATGACTTCAGATACAATTTTTCATTACTTAGCTAGCATGACAATACAGCCTGAGGATGATCTGCACCATTTCATCTTTGTATTGAGTATTATTTTGCTCTCCATTACACTCATTACTGCAGAGATACTGATTGACAAAGGCATTTTTCTATATAAACTGAAAAGAACTGGACATTTTTGTGTTGTACACACAAAAACACGATTCAGATTTTAAAAAAAATCTTTCAAACAACACAAATCTTTAGTTTCTTTTTCCGTCAACTTTGTGAAAAACCTATATATTATATACATATCTATTATGCTCACCAAATTTATTCATGCCCATAATGAAATGGAACAAAAACATCATATTACAGAGACATTTAAGCTGCTGAAAACATTCAAACAAAATATCAAATTGTATAAAATCGTTTAGGTCATATCTGTCATAATTAAAGTCCAGAACACACAAAGGTGAAATTTGTTCACAACACTTAGTATTCCTTTAAATAGGGTGGCACTGTATATACCGTACACACTTCAGGCACATACTGCATGTGATATCCAAACAGTTTTTAAACCCCCAGAACTACTTCAAACAGCAGAAAAGCTGGAAGAAGGTATGACCTTTGCTGGGAATCAATTCCACTTCAAGATTCCCTACAGAATGAGACACAGAGAGCACAGGTTGATTGATACTGTAGCTTCCCCCACCCTGGCATTTAGTTCTGCACTATAACATTGCAACACTTACTGTAGCCTTAGTCCCTTTCATACCAACAATTTGGTTATCTGTTGCATGGAATGGTGTCAATTCTTAATGAGAATCATAGTCCCATCCTATGTTGAAGATCTCCAATTGCATAACTGTTTTAAATGTAGTCATTGTCAGCCCTCCGCTATTCACGGTAGTGAGGTATAGTCAGGTATATTCATAAATATTTGAAACTGAAAGGGAAACGTTAGGGGTTCAGAGCTTACAATGAGCACTACCAGTTGAAAATGCATGATCTGTAATTTGCTATTTATTTGCCTATTTCTTTGAAGTGTTTGACAACAAAAAAGCAAACCTACACACAAAGAAAAAGAAATCGCCAAAGTAATTCTCTGTATTTCAAGGAGTCAAACACTGAAATGGATCCTCCGCCAGGAAATTCCCCAGGCTAGCAGCACACATAAAAAAGCAACACCAAGATGGAGTTCAAGCAGAGTTCTCCTTGTCCTGAGGGTGAAGTCAGAACATAACTCCCAGAACAGACTTCACACTACACTGCGTTTTGACCCCTTTTCTCAGAACACAGGGCTCTTCCTCAGGATCACTTCCCATCTATAATTCAAGTCACCAAATCAAATCCTTTATCGATTTGAAAGAGATCTAAATCTAGAAAGGTGGATATGAAAAAATACTTTATCTTAGACTTCATAAAACCAGAACGGTATTTCTTCAAATCGTTTGTTTAGTTAATATCCACCCTATTTCACTGCAAGGCAAAAATACCTTTTATCTTGTAACAAATGTGGTTACATTAGTGAAAATCTAAAAAAAATCCAAAAGCAGGTTTCATTATTAATAAAAATGCATTTAATTCCAGGTTCAAATGGTGAAAGGAGGCTTCAATTGTACAACTGTCTTGTTCCTAGCAAAAAAAAATGGCTACATTCCGAGTACTACATTCCCTAAGACGGATTAATAGGAAATAGTCCCTACAGAAACAGAAAAAATGTGCATCTCACATCTGATCAATCTAATTATCTGATTCAGCATCCAAATTCCATCTTGGATAATGTCCACATGTACTTGCAACAGCGAATTCATTTCTTTTTGTGTAAGCAGCAATAAAGACTTCATGTACATTTCCCAATGACCACAGTTAAGGTGAAAGATACTGTGCTTCATACCCATTCTCTACACCAGGATGAAATACAAGAACTGTATTTCAGTGATTAAGAGATACCTCCAGAGCAATGCTTCCCAGCCTGTGCTGCAGCACAGAGGCTTAAAAAGGGCAGATCAGGAGCTTCTGTAATCTTAACCAGCTTGGAACCAAATACTAGTCATCTTCACCAAAGCAGCCAACATTTTACACTGAAATACAAGTAAAAAAAGCCTAATCTTTCTTCTTACAATTGATAGTCTATGGTTCAAATAAATGTTATTTCTCGCAGTTAGCGTGCTGACTATTTTAAAAATCCTGTGGTGTGCCACAAAAACTTTAGGAGTAAATTTACAGGTTCTGGTAATCTGTGCAGAGACCTGTAAGAGTGGTGCATAAGGACAACGCATACGTTGAAGTTTTTTTTGTAATGATATATTTCTTTTTAATCTGTGGCTTACATGTACTGTTTGTACGATTTTCCAAAGTCTCTGTCTACGCAAACCTTAGCTGCATAGATGCAAAACACATTTCTGAGGAATCTGTATTATTGTATCATATCGTTAGAGTCTTCTACGAGCTGAAAAAGCCTTGGAAGCACTGCTCTAAACATCCCAATCACACAACTAAAATCTTTAAATGAGCAAGTCGGTGTCAGAAATGTATTGCATTCATACGCCTAATATGTATATTGTTTTAAGCCCAAACAGCGTAAATGAAGATTATGTGTTGTCAACATTCAAACGCAAACAAGCAAGGTGCCAGAGATCGTGACTGAAGCCTTGGCCTTCCTGGGCCCCGTGGAATGGAATACCCCAGTGCTGTCTGACCTTCGAAGATGCGATCCAGGCGCTGCCTCTTCACTTTGTGTTTGTCCATGAGAGACATGAAGGCTGGGCTGAAAGGTCGATCAGAGGTTGCTGCCACTCTTTCCTCCTGCAGGACCCTCAATCCGATGCCAACAGCAAGACTAGATCCAATGAAAGACAGGCCTGGGCTTCACAGCTGGCTGTCGAGAAAAGGTAATGCTGGCATTAACAAACACTCAAATTACATCCTGACCTTTACGGAAACGTCTGCATGTCCGTATTTATTATCCCGATATGATGACCAATCACTCTCCTTGACAGTTTGGTCATTATTTCCTAGCACCCATTTATTTCTATTCTCAATCATATTGTGTGCTTCAGAAAGGGCTCCAAACTTCCTGCGTCACACACAATAACTATCAAGCCCTTAACCTCTGCTACACATTTTCTTCACATGCTCGATTTTAGATCGTATGGTTAAAAAAAAATGAAGGTTGAAAATATGTGCGGCCGTGACACAGCATTCTTTCAATTTGACTTATTCTAGCTTTTCTGTTGCCAAAAGCAAAAAAAAGAGAGAACAGAAGAATAAGCAAATTATCTCACGGCATACTGTGATATAATGCCATAATAGTCAATTCTGAAAAACACTTGCTGTCAGAAGAAGCACAGCGTTAACAGAATGTCAGGCATGGTGATGTCAGTTTAAACTGTAATTCAGAAATGCCGTAACTATGAAAAATAAAAGAGTATTAAAATCCAGAGTGAAACAGAAAGCTCACATTAACTGAACATGAGCACTGTTGTCTCGGAATTCAGTTGCTAAAATGCCACTACTCATCAATTACAATGATTTTTAAAAGTAAAGCATTATGTAACTCTAAAAGATCCTTCAATAAACATTATGCTCTAATTTGTAATTTGAAATTTTTTCCTCTCTATGGTCCCTTTGGTAGTAAATCATGCAAACAAAATTTCATACTAAATTACAGTGAGCAAAGCAAACTTAAAATCCAGGGAGCAATTTTTTCTTATTGCTTACACATTCTAGATTCAGTCAGTCATGTCTTGTCATAATAAACCTCAATCAAAATATTTAAAATAATCTACCAAATACTTACAGAGTTAATGTATTATATCTAAGGAACGATTCTATTAAAATCAACCCCAGTCATGAATGTCCCAGAATTCTCACATAATAACTAATTTGCAAGTCTAAACATGCCCTCAAGAGTGCATTCTGTTTAAACTGTGCTTGATTTCACCCATTAAAATATAGAGAGGGAGGCTTTATGACAATTTGGAAGAAAACATACTACATGATACTCTAATGATTTAATTTTTTCTTATGGTTAATTACTGTATTGTTTTTCAAAAATGATTTTGTAATATAATACACAAACTAGAGAACATCACCAGACATTACAGATATAATATCATGTCCAGATTCATTCAAATCCGGTGATTTACAATGTCTCAAGACAGTCACCCAAATACAACAAAACAATATGAATCATTTGCTTTTGTCTGGTACATTTATTGTCAAGACTTGTAGCCCCCAGGACTACATAATGTAATGCATGTACCTAAGAGAACAGGGTTCTTATGAACAGGTACTGGTGTCGTAACTGGTGTCGTAACATATGATAGAATTAAGATCTACATCACAATTTAGTGCTGTAATTTTAACTGATCCAATCATGTTTACATATAAATAACTAAGTTAACAGCATAAGTAACTTAATTTGTATTAAAAATATATGTGTAAATGATTTTTTTTAAAACGAGCATTCTTCCCCAAAGCAGTAGTACTGTCACAGAGCTTCACATGCAAAAATCCCCTTATGCCAAGCTTTTGATGTAACTCTTAAAGTGGAATAAAATATTTAAAATCAACATTCTGTTGAGTGTTTATCCTACTAAGCTGAATGAAGACTGAAGCTCCCTATTTGCGTTATTTTACAAAATCAGAGGCAACAGAAGGCAATACAATATAAGGATTTAAACAATCAGCTTTTAGAGACACAAACATCAGGTCCAGCTTTTAGACCAAGTTAAACATCCATGTTTAAGACTATGCATGTTGTCTAATCATCCATAACAATCTGATGTCTAACAGAAACCAATCACCCTATATCTTCTTAAATGACTAACACTAAAGTTTGATGAAACTGGCAATTTTTTATAAGCAAACGTAGTTTTCAGCTTTTACTAGCAAATACCACAGGATCGGAATAGTAACTCAACATTCACAGAACAGTGCAGTGTTCATCAACACAACTTCTATGGAACCATGTATTTCTTAATGATGTTCCTGTCCCTCCTTTTACTAATTGTACAGTTGAGAAAGATATTTTATATTTTTTTTCTAATTTTGCAGACCATGTTTTGTGGATGGCACACAATCTCAGTGCACTGTGCAACATCACTGTAAAATTACTACAATGCACATTACAGTGGTAAACACCTGGGTGTATTCACAATATGCACAGCTGAATATCCTGTCAATGTTTCTCAAGTGAACTCAAGCATTTTTACTAATGATTTCTGTCTTATACATAAAGAATGTCACCCACAAATATCAGCTTTATTAACACTAGGACATGATTACAGATTTCCTTATATAGATAATTAATGCTTGCTGAAATTGTTTGATGAGGCAGTTACATGCATAAAGAAACACTATCGCTTTTGCAAGCCTCCGAAAAGTGCAATTCAAAAGGAATGAAGCCTGTTCCCAACTTATTTCACAAAGTTTTCATTTATATTCACACCTCTAGCCTGCTTTGAAGCGGAGAACAAGACAGGAAAGCATAATTTCCACCCAGAGACTGCACACTTAACAGTGATAAATCATGAACTGATGTTTCCCTTAAACCCGCAGAGAACTCTTTGAAATATTACCAGTGCCCAATTTATTATCATTTGTATGCTCGTTCAAATTCTTTTCCTTAGTCTCACTTGAGCCATCTACCAATATGCAGTAAATTGGCTATTGTAAACATCCAACATTGGTATAACCTGTAGCAATGATTTTTACTTTTTATAGAAGAAACTTATTTGCCCATAAAAAGTAAAGAATAGAACGCCAATATTAACTAACAATGAATAACAAGCAAGGTAATGAGAAAAATGTAAAATGTAAAATGTAAAAATAAAGCAGTAAAATAATTGACACAAACTCAGATGAACACAGCAGTCTATGGGACGCACAGTGGTGCAGTGGTTAGCATCGCTGCCTTGCAGCACTGGGGTCCTGGGTTCAGTTCTGGACCAGGGTTGCTATCCGTGCGTAGTTTGTATGTTCTCGGCGTGCTCATGTGTGTTTTCGCCAAAGTGCTCCCTCCCACATTTCAAAGACATACTGGTACAGTGGGTTAATTGGCTTCTGGGAAAATGGGAAACCATGGTGTGGGTATGGACTGGCATCCCATCCAGGGTGTATGGATCCTTGTGCATGGATAAGCTCTGGTTCTGTCTACAAGCCTGTACTGGACAGTAGTTCGAAAATGGATGGACTCTAGCCTAAAGCAATATTGTTATTGTATTTACTGGCTAGATAAGTCCTGCACCATGACTACAGAATCAAATTCCACCAAACAAGATGAGTTCACAGCAAGATACCAATAACTAAGCCTGCATAAAAGCTGATCACATAAACCCATCTTCACTGAATATTTTGGACATTTACTTTTTTAAATGAACTTGAGTTTAGTTAATCTTGCTACTTCTAGTCAAAAGCTACTCCTCTCTGATACAAGATGTGGTTTGATTTAAAAAAAAACAGTCTATCCCTCAGCTTTCATCAACCATGACTAAAACATCAAAGAATTTCAACAAATTTGTCGAGCACAACCTCCTCTTATTTACAACATGTTTTGCTGCCTTCTTCATGTTTCAGTGCTACTGTAGATCCCTTAACTTAAAAAAAAAGACTCTCCATCTTTCTGGAATCATAGCTTTGATCACATGGTTGTTTGATATTCTCTGAATATAATGCCTGCATCAGATACCCGGTAATTGTCAGTGAGAGAATTGGATGCAAGATGGAATATGTAATTTGTAAAACCTCTTCGGAATTCCAAGGAGTGTGATGTTTAGTAAGCAGGAGAGTGGAGGGTGCAATCAGACTACAGCAGGGGTTTTCACTCATCTGATTATAGACCACATTTCAAAGAATAAGCATCAAGCAATTTCACACAAATATCTGGATTTTTTTTCCAAGGCTGGCTTTTTACTAAATAATATTATTTTATGCATCTTTAGCTTTCTGGGGTAGACTTTCTTGTTTAATGACCTTTTGGGCTAAAAATAAATTCACGAGCACTTTATATTATCTTCAAATAAGAAATATGGCACTGAAAACCTATCCTCTCATACAGTATATAGCACCTTTCACGGCTGTATACATTCTCACAACGACCTGCAGAGCAGTATCAGAATTCAAAGGAAAAAAATGTAAATATGAGAGCTCTCCTGGAGTGTGAAAAACCCATCTAGCACTTGATTAAATTATAGACAAAAAGCCATATATGTTTTTGTTAATCCTCTAGGCCAGCTTTTAGTCCCTGTGTTAAACATGTCTTACAGCAGGTTGACATGTGGCTTTTAAAAAGGGATCCCCAGGTGAATCTATCACCTGATACACTATAATGTTGAACACCATAAATACATAGGGCTTCTAATTAAATAAAATAGTGTACATATGGCAAAGATACGGGTTCCTTCTGAATAAGGCAGTGGGTATTAACGCTGCTTTGAATAAATATTTTGACAAGTTAGCATTAATTCAAGAGATAAATCCCAGTACTAGGACTGGGAAGGGGGCCATCTGAGTTTCTAACTGCTTTCCTGAACATTTTACAATTCAAGCCCACAGTAGATCCAAGTAGGGAGAGTTGCAGGCAAGCTGTGTTTTGGTTTTAGCAAGTCAGGTGCCTTCCTAATAAACTGATATTCCGAGAAGGAATTAAGTGCGGCTGCAGAGACAAAAGCCCATTATATAGATTCAAGTAATGTCCCCAGCAACTATAATCTACACTGAACAAATCTTTTTATAATGTCCAGCATTGCTGTAAGAAATAAAACACATTACCAGCTCTGTGGCTTTTAAAACTCCATTTGTAACAGATACTTGGTTCAAATAATTAACAAGTTTGCATTTCTGTTGATACAAAAAACTAAATAATGCAATTGTGTAAGGCTCTCATTTGGCCACCCTATTATAGAACAGGTATTGCTTCTGTGGAATCAGTCCAGATACAAATTCTGGCGCTCAGAGAAACTGAACCTTTTAAGTCCTGAACAGAGAAGACGATGGAGGGACTTAAAACACAAAAGTATTCAAAGGCATTGACAAAGTCAACTCCACGGGTTTCTTTAGAATAGTGAAAAACGAACTGGAGGACAGGCTGTGGGAGTGCAGTTAAAATCAAGAACACGAGGCACTTCTTTCCTCAACAGGCTGTGGGAGTATGGAACAAGCTACCCAGCCATGTTGTTGAAGATACTCTTGCTTCTTTCAAGGAACAACTGAATGAGATTCTGTGATCAATTAGCAGAGGAGGTAGATGAAGTTCTCTTTGTATCCAAACAGTAATGAGAAGATTTATTAAAAAAATAAAATAAAACAAGATCTTTCACCTAATACACAAGGTCAGGTAGAATAAATATGTAAAGCTCGGCACATACGTGAATTTAACTAAATGGGCTAGGTGGGCCAATAAGCTTCTTCTCATTTGTAATCGTTCTTCTGTTACGATGACATTTTAATAGTAAAGGCAAAGTCTCTTTAAGTCCCAGCTCTTTATGACACCAACCTCTTAACATTTTAACAGGCTTGAATGTCAAGATCAGTATTAGGCTTCTTTTACTAACCACTACCAGGAACTGTTTTCTCTGTTTTGCCTTTTTTGGCACACAGACTTCTTTTTTATCTCTTATTGCCACAGGGCCTCAAACACATTGAGAAATAGCTGGAGGATATTTACAAAATCAACACTCATAAGCTTCGTCAAAATAGAAAAGTCTTTGCCTTTGCCTTGAGCTAAGAAACTGAAACAAATCTCATTTCCCTCGGGGAAGAAGATCACAGAGTAAGGCCACAGCAACTAAAAGAATGTATGCCTAAAGAAGCACTACAGAAGGAAGCAACACACAGGTCATTCCTTGCAGAGGGGGTATAAGGAGGCCAGCTATGTGCCTCTTTATCGATAAAGTCAAAGCAGCAAGAAAATAAGTGCATTTCCAGAGTGCTGAAATCTCAAAGAGGATCGAATTATTCTAAGCTATAGAAAAGCAGTGTGGCCCTGATCCTACTAACATTACCCACTGAAGAACCTTGGAAATCTAACTACCTTTTGTATCAGGATACTAGAGTGCTGTGATTCATTCGATAAAGAAGTGACTTACTGTAGGAGCATATTTTACAACATATTTTCAAATGTGTAATTCTCTTGTTCTTGTCTGGGCAAGGACCTCAAAAGATTTTCAAGTGCTGGCAAGAGGAAGTTCTCTTTACATTCCCACAGTAATAAGCAGATTTATAAAATAATAAAACAAGACCTTTCACCAAGACACAAGAGCAGGTAGAATAACCAGAATAAATATGTAAAGCTCGGCACACGCAATAATTGATACATTTTTTTTATTCTTGTTCTTTCCTTAAGAATTATCACCTCCCTGGATAATCCCACATTCCTTAGTGAAACAATCTAATCTTTTACGTTCTTTTCATGTTCTATTCAAGGGAAGTGCAGGGCTCCTGAAAGCAATTTTTAACTGCATGGACATGGCTTTCTACTACCGAGAAGTTATATTTAGAAACAGTATAATTACAATTCCAGTGACTTCAAATTGCTCACATCACCATGATAAGTTATCTCTTTAGCTATTTCTCTGGTATAATAACCTTCGCTTTACAGGTGTGAAACTGGATAATGACAAAATTCCCATGATAATACAGTGTGCTGGGAACTTAAACTGCCTGCATAACTGAGTGGTTCCCTGTTCTTTAACAAAATGACCACATATCAAAAATACATAATCAATTCTAATACTGTAAGCACAAGTTAGTCTTAAAAATACAGCTTAGTATAATACAAAAGGATACAATGTTACTGAAGAGTTACTTTAACCCTCAAAACACAAAACCAAAAAGTTACAGGTATGTTTATACCTGTATCACAAAAGGTCCTGATGTGTAAGTCAAAGATAAGAGGTCCATAATAAAAATAATATACTGTACACAATCTTAAATAAAGTGTCTGGAAGAATTGCATATCTCTCCAAGCGCACATGTAAAAGCACAGAAGTGCTGTAAATATATATATATGCTGGGCATACACACAATTATGCAGAAATTAGTGAAGTGGAAATCATGATGAAGATAGCAATATGCACAAGGCATCAGTAAAACCTACTGTATGAGGTGCAATTATAGTTCACACTAAAGAAAAGTGGATATATTGAAATGACAGCCTTCATCTAAAATATTTATCTGAACATGGAGGAACTATCACCATTATCTACACAGAGAGGAAGAAGGAAGGTCCAGAGTCTTAAGCAATACCTGGAATGTTATATTGATTGAATGATAATAATGTTTTAGATGTTATATATATATATTATTTTTTATTTTGTTTTTAGTTTTATTTCAATTTCCAAAAAGCTTCCTCACTTTCTTCATCTGATAAACCTCACTCTTTCTCAAAAGAACATCATACCACACATGAATATTTCTAAATGAATTGCCCTAGGGCATAACAAATAATATAAATATTATAAATTGCATATGGCTTGACTTCACAATACCTCTACCACTAAATACAAAATCCATTGCTCCCCCAACACTGCTCACCTGCAGAGTCATTCGTTATTTTGCACATTGCGTACTGCAGAGCATCTTTAAGGAGTAGTGGTTTGTCTCCCACTGACATCACTGGAAGCCTGCTGACACCAGGGAAATCACAAAAGTCACTGTTTGCTCAAAAAAGCACTTTACTGTCAAATGCCAACCCCAGCCTGGCAGTGCACAACCAATTATGTGTGCTGTCATGGTCAGTTAATGATACTGCCCACAGTTCAACTGTGATCAGTATTTGGTACCACAGATCTTAACCTGGTGGATGCAGCACATTGGTGGCGGTGGAGGGGAAAAGCGCATTGAGTGGAGTGTCCAGTAAAGCACTATATAAGTGTAAAGGATTATAATGTATTATTATTAATTATTATTATTATTATTATTATAAGACTAGCCTTCAAAGCTCTAGATATTTAGATTAATTCTGCAGATAGTAAAGACACATGGTTTGATACAGAGCTAGTGTGATTGGTTATTGTTTTCCTGTTTCTTTTGAAGTACTCAAATTCAATACAAATTCAGAAGGATACCTGTATGTCTCAAAAAATGTTTATGGGAATTTAAGGCGTTATGCTGTACTGACAAAATAACTCAAATATCACCCTATCACCCTACAGTATATAAATACAATACTGGTGAAGATTTTCTTTTGAGATAAATAGTAAATACAGCGGCATGAAAGGTTTGCGGATATGAAGGCAGTTTACTTGTGTGAAATATATGGCTTTTTAATGTTATTTGTTGTGGTTAAATTACTCAACAGAAGTTCATGCAATAAATAAAATCAGCAAATAACTAGACCTTAAGTAAGATCACTTCTACTGTTTTGCGCAGTGTTTGTTTTCACTGTCATTACTGTAATATTCAAGCTTTAAATCATCCGCTCCACAATGCCAAAAAAGGCACAGAGAAGCATTCCATCAATTTTGCACAGCAGAAATAACAAAGAGTCTCTAGTGTTAATGAGAGCTTCAGGCAAAACATTTTAGTAATTAAATCCCAAGTATTCACAAACTGTTTCTCTTCCTAGACTCTTGCACTAAAATGGGATGTGGTAAAGACACTAGGAAACAGGGGTCTGTTTTGTTGTTGTTTTTTTACACTGAAAGCCAGTGTAAAGCCTGTGAGGGAAGCCCCCTATGCTCCACCCTAAGAGGTATACTCCTGGAACCTGGGGTTTCTTAAAGCTAGAGGCTAACTTGGGAGATCCCGTTAGGTCGACTGTTTTTTCAGACAGTCTTAAAGGATAACCGTCAATTTCAGCTACTAAATTTCCTATACAGAAATTAGCTGGCCTTTCTAAGACTAATCACACCTCGACATTACCAGTCTTCAAACCTGTCATTGACCAAGTCTGTCTTAAATCTGTTTATACTGGAAAAATCCATTCTTCCCCTGTGTTCGCGATTTCCCCGATTCCTCGTGATAAAGATACAAGACCTCCTTCATTCACTGGACGGACAACACACTGTATAGAGTGCTCAGTCCTCGGTACTCTCCCTTTCCTCTTTGGCTTTGTCATACATTGTAAATTAAAACTTCCATTCAATTAACTGGTAATATAATCCATCCATCCACTAACTGCTTTGTCCAATACAGGGATGCAAGGGAGCTGGAACCTATCCCAGCAAGCAATGAGGGGAAACCAAGGCACACCTTGGATGTAATACCAGTCCATCAGTGGGCACACTCATACTGCACCAAAGCCAATTTTCCCAGAAACCACTTAAACTACCAATGAACAGGGGGAGAACATATAAATATACTGTTGACTGAACTCAGAGCCCCAATGCTGCGAGGCAGCAATGTTAACCAGTGTGCCACCATGCTGCCCAAGTACAGCAAACATTTAATCTTTTTACACAAATTTGTGTATATCTTGTTCTCGAAAAAATAAATGAAAATTAAATAATGTGGGGAATTTCACAAATTTGAATCTGGCGTGACATGCACATGAGCTACGCTTTGGAAACTAGTGTACGCGTATGCATTACGTTATTAGTTTTTTATTATATAAAAGTTATATAGTTTAAAGTATTTTTTGGTTATACAGAATTCTCTGATTCAGTTTCTAGATACTGTAGGTTTACTGTACGGTAAATACATTTCCTTGTTTGCTGATTGGTCACACTGAATAATGTGACAAGGAAAGTGGGAGATATTAGACAGAGAGAACAGGGCAGTTGGAAATGTGACTGTTAAACTATTAAAAAAGAATATCTGTCTCCATCCATTCGATTCTTACAAGCAACCCTACAGTACAATTACAGTAGTTGCAGAGTCTATGGCACGCTGGTGCTTTCTTTCTTTATCAGTGCTTTCTTTATCGTGTGGCATTACTCTCAATATGACTCGTAAACCAACAACAAGTACAAAGGGGAAAGAAACAAGTCTGAAGTGGGCAGTCAGGAAAAGTGACTGATTTGAAGTTAAAATCGAGTATTTGAACAGGATGAGGGGTAGGATGACAGTGACCAGTTTAGCGCATCAGTATGGCATGAATGAACCTTTATTTCGTGCAGAGACAGAGAGAAGCCTATTTGTGAGAGCCATGCATCTGCATTTTATTATTAAATTTGATTTGATCTATATTGTACAGTACTGCATTTGCTGTATTACTGTTTTAATAATACTTTAAACTCAATACATATACTTACTAATACACTTATGTATTAATAAATCATGATTGATTTAACTTGTTTAAGGGAGGGGAGTAGGAGGGTATAAGGGGTGTGTTCTGATTACTGTATATATGATTTGGGGTGTATTCCTATATCAGGAACCTAATTACTGCTTAAAACTAAGTATACTGTATTTATATGGAGTGGTTAAGTAGATTAAGATTATAGGAAGGAAGAGTGTCTTGATAGTTTTAGATTTCCAGATAACACTTAAATGTGTAAACCTGTTTCTCACTCAATAGTAAGTGAAAGAAGAATCATAAGGTTAATGTCGAACAAGTGTTTTTATTTTTATCCCAATTCTTTACAAATTGATAATGATAACTTTGTAAACTAAAATTTGATTTATGGCCCCCAAATAAAATGCACTACACATCTTATGGTGAGAACACTTAACTGAAAATGACTTCTCACATTTCAAGAAACCATTACTCCCAAGGTAGAGATAATTGAAAATTTAATTCAGGTAACTGACACTAAGCAAATTAAGTTCTTTGGCTCTTTTCATTTTGGTTGCCATTAATGGTTATGAAGTGAGTGTCCATGCAAGTGAAAGGACAAATGTTAATAGCTTTCACAGGAGCAGTGATAGCAGGTTCTATAAGAGCTTCTCCTCATAGCATATAATCTCCTGTTCTGGGAATAACACCCTAACTTTCATACCAGGACATTTGCCACCATTGCCCCATGGGACACTGGGATCAATTTGTGTCTTCAGCAATGTTACCAAATGTCAGAAGGAAAATCTGTATATACACAAATGCTTCAGTATAAGTGCTAGTTGAAGTTTTTGAAATGGGTTTTTACACTTTAGAGTAAGTCACAGAGAAACTACGTATAATTGGTTTTATAACCTTTTTTGACCACAACAAAAAATAAAAGGCTAGAAACCAAGCTGGTCCCTGTTTCGGTGGAGAGTCTGCCAGCCATCATTCTAAGATCTGCTGTAGACACTCATTCCATTTTTAACATATTCTTGAATTCATCCCAAAGCACCAAATCTCAGATGCCTGACTGAACACCTTAGGAACATCGGAAATCCTGAAAAAGTGAAGATAACAATGAGCAATGATCTGTAGTAGAAACCTAGGAAGACTACAGTATATACAGTATATACTGTATACTGTCTTTCCATTTTAACATGCTGAAAGTAAGAATTAGGTTTAATGATGGAGAAGTTCAAGCACAGTACAAAGAAAAAAAGAAATTTATCATTTCTTCCATCATTTTCTGTCAGACAGAATTCAAATTCCTTTGAATTAATTGCACAAAAAAGAATTATAAATGGAAGCTACGATGGAAACACCTGATGGAAACACCTGCGGGCTTTGTCTCAGAGACAAATAATCTACTGATATAGAAGGCCTGTGTTCATTGAATTTGACTGGAATCTTCAGTATTTATTAAAAATTAATAGCATTGCAGCCAATAGTCAAATATTTCTAAACAGACAAATTAAGCCACATGTGCTTATCATCCTGTACTTTTAGTTTCATTACATCCTGTACTTTTAGCTATGATTATAAGATCAATGTATCGTCAGTGGCAGAAAAAGAAATGGGATAAACAGTAGCAGAGCACTGCAAATACATTTGGACTACAATAAACCATCACAATCCAACAAAAACATGAAAACACTTTAAGGGTAACTTGAAATAAATGATGCCTCGAAGTGGATTTCACTCATCATGATATTATACTGTGGGGTGGTAGGTAGTCTGAGACCTGGTTATTTACTGGGTACGCTATCTGGGCTTAATAATTTTGAGATACATTTTTATGGCAGAGAAGTGTGGGCATTCCTTTTAAACAACGAGGTTATAATGGTTTTTAAATGGTGCTCAAATCATTCCCTTCTTCCTATTACTTATACTGTATCTCTACATGATTCATACCAAGCTGTGCGCTGTTTCAGTGAACCTCGATTTTCCAAAGAATATTTGCTTTCTGAATGAAACCACTGCAGCTCAAAGCTGCTCCAGGTCCACTGACTTTACTAATGGATATCAGAATTGAGCTAATTTGCCTCCCTGTTTCACTTCTGTGCAATTGTCAGATTACAGGAATTGTTAAGTAAAGGGAAAAAACAGGAATTTAAGGAGAAAATTTCAATTTCTCAAATATAATTGTATGCAAAAAATAAGAAACAACATGATTACGACATTGTTATATTCATACACACTTAAAATACTCATAACTATTCACCTTCAAAAGTAATAACCTGCTGTTATCTGTGAGCTGTGTCTCTGTTTTGTGTTGTCTTTAAGACTCAAAATGAATCAGAGTGAAGACCTTTAGGCCTGTTTTATGTCACCAAACAAGATATCCCTTGATGTGACGGGAGTACAATCCATTTAAATCCAGTTAAAAGCCTCCTAATTTTCGGCTTGAGTTATACTTGTATAATACCTGTTCTTTACCACCACTGTGGTAAAGCAGATCTGCACACTACAGTGTTCTGTGCAGAGCTATAGGCAACAGTGTTGTAGCATTAGGGCTCTAGACTCACATCTGAAAGGTTGCAAGTTCACATTCCTGGTAGTATACAACTGTTTATACCCCAGAGCAAGGTACATCATTCCGATTGCTTCAGTACAATTCCCAGCCATATCAATAAATATATCTGTAACTTGCTTTGGATAAAAAAACATCTAAACCAGTTCAGAACATTACATTAACAAAAACGTGATAGCGCTCTATTTAAGACACAAGATCGCAAGCAAACCTTTGAAGAAAAAAGATCAGGCTTTTTAAGACCAGCCTAGTATTTTTGCACATTTGGAATAACCAGCTTGCAAAGATTACTTGACTCAGTGGTTCATCCAATATGAGAAGTTAAAAATCAAAAGAATTTTAGTCCCCAGAATTGACAATCATGGAATCTGTTCTGGATGAAGGTGGAGATACCAACATTTATGGGAAATGATGTATCTTCCACATCCACATAACCAGTTGCGACGCACAACATTTGCTGCCTTCACTTTTTGACTCCAGTGAGGTATATTATTGCTTGATAAAATACGACAGGCTACACAAAGGTTAATGATGACTAACATCTACACTTCTTAACAGTAAATAATATAATCATGGGAGGCAGCACAAAAAAAGGACTTTACTGTCACGCCCTCTGCAGCCAGAGGGTGCTCCTTCTCTGTCCTGTCTCTCATTTCCGGTTCTTTGCTGTCCTTCCGGTGTTTCTCTCTCTCTGGGGCTATATATTTCCGGGTCTTTCAGTCTGCCTTGGCTCAGCATTGACGTTCGGATGTCCTGAAATCCGCTTTACACCAGGTCGCTCCAGGTCTGCTACCTGAGGGCATATGGTTTCATAGGCATTCCCTGAACAGCTGAGCCCAGGCTAACCCCTGTCTCGCCGCTACGCATAGGGTCTTTTCGCTCTCTTGCCATTCTACGGTTTGTCCTCTCCGACATCCATGACATTTACTAGGAAAGGGACTGACTTCAGATACTAGTTATCTTTCCAACTGCGCAGGAAAATAACTCCTATCAAAAAAAGAATACTTTTAAAAAGTCTCAAGGCATGCTTGGAAGATTAGTGCAGAACTGGACTAGTATATTTGGGAAAGTGCAGAGCAACAGAATTACAACCAGAAACAAACTAAGAATAGAGCTTGAATTTACACTGGTATTTCAGTGGATGTAGGACTTGGATTCCTTTATAATGACCTAATTCAGTATGGAGTTCTCAAATAGCATTAATTATTCTGGATGGAAAGCTAAACTATAGCACAGACAATATTGCTTTTAAGAACAAAGGACGGTAAAATCTAACTATTTGTTTAAATTGCTGAAACACATTGGACTCATTGTGTTGTTCTGCATTGTGTACCAGTAATACGTATGTCTATGGCTGTGAAGTATTTGGATTGATATAAATGAATTATATTTAATAATCCTAATTCATATAAATTCTAAGAAGTGCTTTTACTTAGGAATGGACATGGGCAATTTCAGTATACTGGATCACAATCTACAGTAAGCTTCCTTGGAAATGTTTACTAACCATTCAGGGTTTTTTATCAAATAGACAATAATGATAACAATTTGAACACACATCGACGGCTACAATCTTAATTTGTCAGCAAACTAACTGCTGATGGTTTGGATTTGTAAATCGCATAAATTTGTTGACAAAGTGGAGAGTGACAGTCTAAAAGAGAATATGCATTTTCAACTACCCACGAGGCCCACTGCCAATTAGAATATTGTAAGTTTGATCTTTAGAGATGCTCCTCAACAAAGCTTCTGTTAAAGGACTACCACCAGCCAGAGCTGATAAGCTGTGGGCTTTCTAAGTTTGTGGCTCAAGATAACCTACTATAGGACCTCAAGCACCAATGTATCAGTTTTGCCAGTGAGAGACACTTTGCTCCTCCTATCAGTGCTAACTCTCCTGTAAAGCAAACAACCGTGACAGGTGGAGCACCATTCTCCCCAGGACGTATAGGGGTTTACGGGGTTTACCGCAGACTAAACTGATCAACAATTATTATTTTTAAAAAAGGAAAACTGAACAGTGCCTATCAGGCTTTTGCTTAAACAGAACTGCTATTGAAGAAAAGCTAACTGTTACTGGTTTATTCATTTCTACCTAAGAATTGAAAACATTTTTTTTCTCATCAGAGCCAGATATACTGTAATGCTCCTTGGTACAAGGGGGTCCCACTATGGCTCACCGACTGTATCTCAGGGGTGATGACGAAGAAGCTTGTAGAGGAGTATTACTGAAGTGAGCGAGGAATGGTTGTATGTTGCCATTCCTCGCTCACTTCAAATTTCATTGCACTAAGAATGTATTTAGAAAAAAATACACCTACACTATTCTTAAAATTCAATTAATTTTGTATAAACAGCCTTTCAATTAAATCAAACCCTTCTGGATATTCAGTTTCAGGGCGATTTTAATGTGAAAAATTTCAAATTACTTCAATCAGTCAAATGCAAGGTCTCACAATCATTCAATTTGAAAACAAATGCCTTTAGATTTTCTGTACGAGTTGCTGCAGCTTTTTAAAAAATATAGAATTTTTTCAGGGTGTGTGTACATCAACATAGTAGGCCATGTCTCAGTTAACAAAGTTAAGTACTGACGTCAGAATATTAAAAATGATACAAATCTTAAATAACAGCTTGATGCGAATCCCTCATTGATTATTTGTTGGAATACAATGAAAATGAGTCACCCATATGCTACATTTGAAATCACCAAAAACGAATACACTGAAAATGGTGCAAAAGGTTAGTCGTCAACATTACCCAGATTTTTTTTGTACTTTTTTTGTACTTTTTGGAGCACCGTTAAATAAAAGAAAACAGCATAATATAAAAAACAATAACATGATTTTCAATCTATTTGTGTAGTTATTGTAGGCCTATATTGTTAGCATAGTGCTAACATCCAGTTTTCATATACTGTAAAAGGAATGACAACTGGAGAAAAAAAAAACAGTACAATACACTCATGCCTTAAAAGCCAGTTTAGGTAGATTATGGACTATGATATTAAAAGTCAATTTTACAGGAAAATAAACCATAAAAATATAAGAAACCATGAGGGTAAAATAGCTAAAGAACAAGAATGAGAAAAGGAAACAAATCATACATAAGTTAAAAATACCTGACTTTGAACACGGTATTACGGATCTCGAAGGAATCATTTTGATTTCATATTATTGGACAGACATTTGATGTTCAGCCTCTGGCAAAATGTTATTTGTTGTATAAAAAAAATCCTCCATTCCAGCAGAAAATGGCACATGAGGGACATCAACCACTAGGCTTGATGTTCTCTTACAGGAAATAACTGGCATCGGGTTGAACTCCCATGCGATTTCCATCTGAACACTACTTCAGAAAACATGCCAAATTCTATAAACATTATTAAGTAATAACCTGCGTCTCTTATTAAATATATTCTTCTAGTAACAATAGTCTTTCTGTAGTTACAAGAAAACCTTTACAAAGGTAGTAAGAGGTAAGAGGCTGTTTTAGAGTTTACAAGAAAAATATATTTATTTTGGCAAACTTGTTTTGCCCTTGCACCTGTTGTTTAACAGGACTTCAAGACTACTACATCTTTTGAGCTGCCTTTTCCTTGACAAAATACTTTTGTGCTTTGAGGGTTCCATGTTGATTTCCTTGAGTATGCAATTTGTCAAATGTGCAAATCACTAAAATAAAATTATTTCCCTTGCCCGCCACTGGCACACCATTTGAAAAAAACACTCCTTTAACTACTGGTGACCACACAATAGGCCAAACAACTTTCATCACAATACCTGCAACTACAAGACTGTATTCCCATTAATTTCCAAACAGGCAGTGAACTGAATTTCTGACGACTACCTACAAGACGCGCAAAAAAATAGAAGTCACCGCATGACAGGCAGTCAGCTAGAATCACTGACTTAGAGGAGCCAGCTGTTGGGCTTTTCACTCCTGATACCTGGCAGCTCAGCTCTTTCCTATTTAAACCATTTAAACCTATTTCAACCTATTTCAACAGCAGCCATATTACCCTGAAACTCACAACTGGCAACCCACTGAAGCTAAGCAGGTGTGAGCCTGGTCAGTACCTGGATGGGAGACCTCCTGGGAAAAACTGAGGTTGCTGCTGGAAGAGGTGTTAGTGGGGCCAGCAGGGGTTAGCGTATGTGTGGTTAGCGTACTGGTGCACTATGGCTGCCGTCGCATCATCCAGGTGGGGCTGCACATTGGTGGTGGTGGAGGGGATCCCCATTACTGTAAAGCGCTTTGAGTGGAGTGTCCAGAAAAGCGCTATATAAGTGTAAGCAATTATTATTATTATTATTAAACCGCTTACTCCTTCTCAGCAGGTATGTAAGGCAGGGTAAGAAAACATGCACTAGGCAGTGCAAGGAAGTCTCACAGCTCAGAAGTAGCTGAGTGCGCTTGCAGGTCTGCCTACTGAGAGAGAGAGATCAGACAATGACCCATAGTGTCATCAGAAGAGTTGACTGCTGCTTCTGTTCAGAAGAGTGATTTTGTTACACGACGATCAGAATAATGGGGGCTGTGTCACCTTTGACTGACCTTGTTGTCCATGCTATTGCTCTAACCACTGTTAACAGGGAATAGAGAATCAGCAAATGGTCAACACTCAGGAGTAAAGACCTCTGTCCTCTCTGGAAAAACCTTTCAAGGGCTGACGTTATTTTCATTATTTACATCATATAAGTAAATTTTAAAATCACTACTCATGACATTTTTTGCCAAATAGCTCGGCACAGAGGAGACTATGTCAGACTTTGAGTTTGAGTTTTTTTAATTTCAATGTGGCACTACTACACAGCCATTTATATGAAGAAGGCAAGTATTCTCACTTCTGAAACTACTGCATTGTGTTTTATCACATTCATTTTTCATTTTCTTTTTCACAATTCTTCAAACCACACTTTTGACAACCTCTAGAGGTGCTACATAAAACATTATCCAGATTATTAAATGTAGATGTATTGGTTTTAAAGGTCAAAATTAAACACAAATGAAGAAAAAAAATCTAGGACAGTTACAAAATCTGCACAAAAAGCAAAGGATATTAAAAAGTAAATCAAACATTTGGGATGGATAAGCATTTCCTTTTCAATCTAGCCCACCTGCACTTTATTGTTGGGTGAAGCTGTATTTCATGAACAAACAAAGGTTCCCACAGATAATGGATGCTTTGGCAAGATCTGGCCTGTGTCCAGCAGATAAGGATTTTATTGGCTTTACTGCATTTGCAGCATTTTAACAACCTCTCCTTATTCAAAATAATGTTCTCAACAGAAATTATGCCAAAGAGAAGTCTGTTCTCAAGCACAGGCATAGACATCTAGTTAAATTCCCCATTGTAAGCAACAAAAATAGTACAACTCATTATGGCTCAAGTATTTATTTGTAGACAACCTGTAAATTTGTGGACATGCTTCAGATGTTTGTTTTCTTCTATTAAATGCAGCTATGGACATCCATCTGAATGCCCTTCTATCTTTTCACTGCAAAATGTTTCAATATATACTGATATATATTATCATCACCTAGGCAACTGTGAAATGTATGTACTGTACTAAGAACATTCTCATCAACACTCGTATTCCTCAACCGCACTAAGAACAAATGTGTGGAACATTTTAATCTAGTAGTACAAAGCAAAATAAGTCAAAGGTAAAAAAAAAAACATTTCAACAGCAAGCCTTGTTATAACTGACATCTCCATATACAGAAAATAATATTCTTATATAGGCATATCCAGATTTTAGAGAGGCAATGAGCTGGAACATTTTGCATTCAAAAGTAAAAGTTGAGCAAATATTGACCATGACTGTGTACAGAGGCGTGTATGTATCTATTATAGCTTCCAAAAAAGATTATAATATGTTTTCACATTCACAGCAGGAAAAAATAGGATATTTTATACTTGTCCCATTTGATGCATTTGGAAGCGGAAGACTACAAAAACAGTGTGTTTTAGGAAGAGCAGATGGCATTAATCAGTGTTTTCAAATTGCTTTGAGTGAGAAAGTGCTGTTCTGAGTGTCCACTAGAATAATGATAACAATAAGACCAGAAGATATTAAACTGCTGTCAACAGATACAAAACAGAAGACTGGCTCTCCTGCCCTCTACTGCAGCTAAAGAAAACGCAATAGTATAACTGAGCAAAACATCACCAGATGTTGATAATTTGGAAATATTATGCATATTCACAACACCATTGTCTTGATAGTTGTATAGTTCTCTTGCAAGATTTTTTACGGATTCAAGGCTCAGCACGTTTTTTTCCGTTTCCCAGAATCCCAGAAGTACAATGTGAAATTATTCAATTGCAAGGAATACCATCCTCTCAATTTTAATGAGATGTTTTATACCCTGTCACATTGTCAGAGCTTGTCATCTTAGGACAGTAACAAAATTTTGTTCTCCTCATAATGTAATAATAAGAATGATTAACTCGGGTAAACACGTCAATTCTCCAAATGTGCTTCACCTTGTTGCACCTTCCAGAACCTAAGCAGGTTACTTTCAGTGCTATATTTGCATACAAAATGCAGCCTGCTTCAAGTCTAAAAATTAGGCTTTATCACATCTTAATGTTTACTGGCGATTTATTGTCTTCTTATAACTACATTACGCTGACAGGCTGATAAAACTGAACCGTTTAGCCTTGAACAGAGAAGATTACAAGCATTCAAAATTCTCAAAGACATTGACAAACTCAACCCTTAGGACTTCTTCAAAATGAACTGTGAAATAAAAATCAGAGGACATAAGTGAAAACTATGTGAACGTTATATTTGAAACAGAAAACAGGAGCAACTTCTTCATCCAATGGGCTATGCGAGTATGGAACAAGCCATGTGGCATGTGGCTGAAGCCAGTACTTCCTTCAAATAACAGCTGTATGAGATCCTTAGATCAATTAACAACCAACTACCACACGGGCCAGCTGGGCTGAATGGCCCTGTCTCTTTTGTTCTTATGCTCTGTACCTATGAAATACGAAACAACACTGTGCCTACTGTGGGCTAACATCATGGTTCAGGTCCATTGTGCAGCCTGAGGTGAGACTGATTAACATAAGCCATGTACAATCTGAAGGAGCAACGTTTTACAATAAAATAACTTCTTGATTTTCACGTGGTATAAATGCAATGGTTAGAATGTTATTTTAAATGAAGACAAAAGTCATGCGCAATGCTGTTCACATGAATAATAATAATAATAATAATAATAATAATAATAATAATAATAATAATTGCTTACACTTATATAGCGCTTTTCTGGACACTCCACTCAAAGCGCTTTACAGGTAATGGGGTCTCCCCTCCACCACCACCAATGTGCAGCCCCACCTGGATGATGCGACGGCAGCCATAGTGCGCCAGAATGCTCACCACACACCAGCTTTCAGTGGGGAGGAGAGCAGAGTAATGAAGCCAATTCATAGATGGGGATTATTAGGAGGCCATGATTGGTTAAGGGCCAATGGGAAATTTGGCCAGGATGCCAGGGTTACACCCCTACTCTTTTCGAGAAACGCCCTTGGATTTTTAATGACCACAGAAAGTCAGGACCTCGGTTTTACGTCTCATCCGAAGGACGGCGCCTGTTTACAGTATAGTGTCCCCATCACTATACTGGCGCATTAGGACCCACACAGACCACAGGGTGAGCGCCATCCTACTGGCCCCACTAACACCTCTTCCAGGAGCAACCTTAGTTTTCCCAGGAGATCTCCCATCCAGGTACTGACCAGGCTCACACCTGCTGAGCTTCAGTGGGTTGCCAGTTGTGAGTTGCAGGGTGATATGGCTGCTGGCCATATCATATTGCTGCTGACCACATGAAGACAAGTAATATCAATCATTTCCCCCACAAACTAAAATGCAGTAAAAAGGTAGCAGATACGTTACCACAAAATGCAAGGAGCACCGATCACAGGGAGAAAACTTAAAACAAACTCCCCTTAAAACAGACTTGCCCTGCTATACACAGCAATATTGGTGTCTTCATGATCTACTGTCAGTAAATTAATGTTCAAACCTGTACACTTCCAAAAGGTAAATCATCAAATGAGTAGAATTTTACATGCTGAAGAAATAACTTATTAAATAACTCAAGGCACACTAAGAATTGACAAGAACTTAAGGTGGCTGCAGCAAGGTTTGGCAAATCATCTCAAATGATGACAGCAAGTTTGCTCAGCTCAGTGGTTTACAGACTACATGCATCTATTGCCCAAAGGAAAATGCAACCAAATACTGACTGCTACACTCCAAAATTACACTCAGAAATGAATACATCATTTATGGTCACTTGAAATCAGTCAGTTGAATGCAAAGTATGTTTTTGTTCTAATGTAATCTAATGTATTAATGAAATTACCCCCAAAACAAAACATATCATATTGTATTTGATTGGACTTGTCATACTTACAAATTGCTCGACCCTAAAGCAATACAGTTTTTAATTTTGGAGGGCATGTTTGAAAGCCAAATACTGAAATGCGTGTTTGGGTCTCAGAAAAGTCAATCTGAAGAGAAGAATAAAAGACTCAGAAGTTCACAAAGACTTTAAGGCCATTACATTCTGGATTAGTTTCACCCGCAAAGCTGGGGATCTTACCACAAATAAAACCATTTAGCAATTACGACTAGTTAGCCATCAGTGAAATATATGGCTTTATTCTTTTGACTAATCATGAATGGGGTAAAAAGTTAATCCTCAGGATAAATACAATCTTCACCACTTTAATAATATTCTTCTGATTATTCTTTTTCAGTTCCTGAAAAGACAAAAAGCATATTATAATGTATCTGAATAGCAACACACAAGCGAAGTTTTCACTCTTCATGCACTTCAATTTGACATTATCTGAAGCCACAACAGAAAACTAAGATAAGGTTCAGTTCAATTAAAAAATGGAAATTCCTTACATTAAATTCCATTGATTACACAAACAAGTAGTAAAGCAGCCATACGGGGCAAAATATAGGAGAAATCCCCATGAATTAATGAAACATCTTAATGATAAAAACAAAGTCTCTGAATTCATGAGCAATAAACCAAACCTGATAAAAATGGTTTCCCATGATAAGTAACCAGCTCATGCATTATTTAAAACCTTAGTGATAAGATTAATAAAATTGAGAGCAAACTCTGCTAGAATTGCAATAATCATATATTGCACTTCTGATTGAACAGTAAAAAGGGCATATCTGTAATAGTCTCCTGATCTTAGTTACACTGGTAGTTTTATCATGAGGTATATCCAGCTCTCATTAAAAAACTCCAATGTTTTCTTTGCATTGTTTACACACTGTTCAGGTGTAATTATGTTCTCACAACCCATGAAGGAGTGTGTCACAGCCCAACCCTTTGTTTTTTTTTAGACAAGGAACTACACCCTAAAGAAGATAAGGCCTCTAAGCTAAGGTAAATTTCAATTTAAACTCACCTGAACAACAAGAAGTTACTTACACTTCACAATGTGGCATTTCCAGAAAACAGGTCTTTTATTTTTTAACTTACAAATATGGCTGCTAAAATCTCTTACATTTAAAAAATATCCTTTTTAGTATATTCACTTTTTTTCCCCAACACTGGAGAATATGTTGAATAAACCACTAAGGTGATATATAGTAAGCCCATTTTAGCCCTGAAGACCTCTGTAAAGTGTTTAGTTATGTTTTTCATGTCAGATTACCTAATCCGATTGTCAGTTCACTGGTGCACCTGAACTAAGAATGTAAAGCAAAGCACAGAGGATCAGTGGGGGTGGCAACTTCCCAGCAGTCCCTATATATTCATCTTGCACCTGTTGCTGAGCAACAGAAACCAGGAGGGCAGGGCTGGTCTTCACTGATCACTGCCTGGCATTTGTGTGTTCCTGTTCAGAATAAGCTACATTGACAGGATTTGACATGCTAACTCCAATATATGCCAAAGATATCCCTGAAGATATCTGTATACAAAAGGCAACACCCCAGACACACCACAAAGGGACAAAGAGTAATTCATTGGATTTTACAGTTATTGCACAAATCTTCTTCTAAGGCTCCAGGCCACTGTTACAGTCTAACTGGATGTTGCACAATCCTTCTGTCATTTCCTTAATATGAAGCTTAGAATCTGTGGTCACTTACATTATCTCCGGGCCAGTTAAGAGCTTCTTAGTGTAAAACTGAAAACCCTTCTTAGTTGTTGGCCATCCCTTGCCCTGTATCTCTCATATCATTCTCTAGACTCTGCAGTTAAACGAACAATCATTTCCAGCTTGAAAGTGAAACTAGGAAAACCTAGAACCAAGGCTGTAGCCAGGTGACTGTGTAATACAGTATAATAAAGAATGTATAGAACTTAATGAAGTTCATTTGCCTGTAAAAGAGTACATGTAAATAAAATGTTATAAGAATTAGTCCACAGAGACAAAATGATTAGGAAGTTAGCAAGGGGTTAATTCCCACTCAGATCATTGCAAATCCAATTAGCCGTATCCTGATGAATGGAACAGTTTGAAAAAGACAGTTTCTGCTGTGCCTTCTCGTGAGACTTATTAAGTTAATCTACCTAATTAGTAGTTTCCTGAAATATTATTTACTCTAACCATGTAATTTGCAGGAGGGGACCTGAATATTTATCCTTCACAAATTTAGAATACATTTCATTTTTGTTTTCATTTCAGGTAGTGTCACAGGAAGCAAGACAATTAAATAGTCAAATGAACATATAACTGACACACAGTACTAATTGTAGCTGTAATGGTTCTACTTTTGGCAAAAAGTTCTACATTTTTGGCTTCATACAGATTAAAAAGGAACACTCAGTAATTTTTAGAGAAAATGTTCAAAGAGATATAAAACTGTTTATTTTATTGTTCTAAACAGATGACATTTTCAGATTTTTGTGTAATTCAAACAAACCTGTGTGGATATTTTATGCAAAGATGCAACATACAATAGTGACAGAATGATGATGAAAAGTTCTTTACATCATAATCAATTAGCAAAACCTATAAAAAACACTGCCACCGCACAAAACTTTCCAAACCCACAGTTTCACTACAAACCATGACTCCCTCTCTCCTGGTGACACGGTTTATCACATTATCATGTGCCATTTAATTATCCTTCAGCAAGAGATCAAGGGATCTAAATCACAATTAGCATAGCTCTATCAGAATTAGGGAAATTTCACATCTTTGTGCAAGACCTTTAGAAGCACAAGGTAGAAAGTCATTCTCATCTTAATGGAATCAAACCCTTAAAGGTTCAGATACTGTTAACCTGGAAATTTCTAAAGCCTAAATCAACAACAGAAGTTCCTCCTTTTTACAGAACGTCCAAACATTAAAAAGTATGAAGCTGCAGTACATATTAATGCAAAAATGTAGGTACAAACTGAGAGCTTTCTTTCTTTCAATATAAACACCTCATGAAAACTGAATATACTTATCCTATAACAGTAAGATAATGAACCAAGAGAACACCCACATGACAACAGACTCTCCTTACAGGCCTTCTGACCCTGAAATAGGGAGGCCTGGGCTCTGATCCAGACAAGCTCAAAAATAAAATAAGGCTGCCATTTTCAATGAATCCTCCCAGTGAAGTTTAGTACACATCACAGAAGAATTCATACAATTAAAAACGTACAACCCTGCATCACATAGACCAAGTTCAGCGTTCTTAACGCTTAGTGACCACAAACAAATCTTTGTATGAAAAAGCCCTTCACATTGTATCTTTCAATATCAGCCCAAACTTAGCACAGTATCTTTTTTTTACAGTAAGTCACTACCTGTAATTTTAATGGAAATCTCCAAATCTACAATGGCAATGTTCAATTATCACACTGTTTCTGAAGCAATAGAAAACCATAGTATGGGATTTTGAACTTGGCTGATTAAAAATAATTTTCTATATCTCAAGAACTGCTTGAGCAAGAAATGTTCTTGGTGTCTTGTTATTTAAATTGAAGAATACAATTGTATATTGGTTGCTTGTGCAAATCTGGCTAGTGTATGTCACTAATTAGAATCATAAGATAAAAACAGAAATAATTTGTGATGCTTAAGAGGATCATTAAAAATTGCAGTTCTTAAAAAGTTCATATGGATGACATTTTAAGTGATTTTTCACCTTGCGTTGTGACCCTAAAAAGATATCAAAATACCTGGTCTCTAAAATAAAAAAGGTCAGAGCTGAACATATTAATTACACACTTTAAGAGTTACAGTACAGTTACAACATGCTTCATTACTCTGGCAGAGAATGACAAATCTCTACTCACTGCATACATTTTACAAGTGCTGACCTGACCTGGCAGTAGCACCGCAGCTCCTAGACAGATATTGTATTTCCTGGAAGAAGTCACATGAGAAACTGAATTTGAAAGAGCACGTCTTCTGAAAAAAACCAACACGCACACTGTCATTCTCTAGCATGTGATACTGAATTGGCAGTAAACTTGGATCACTGAATATGACAAGGTAATAAAGAAATTACCCCCACTTCTCAAACAGTCCAAAACACAAATTAAAAACATACCTTATACTCAGGATATTAATGATCCTTCTTTTCCAAGCAAAAGCTTTGGGTGTTCCAGCTGACTCTGACAGCTTTTGAAACATGATTTGGTTCAATTCAAAGACTTCATTCTGAGAAATGGGAAATAAACTATGTAATCTCTGGAGACTGCCCTTCATAGATATCTTTTGAACTAAGCCACCTGTTCTGTCACAGGCATTATGTCCATGGCTAATTCAAAAGAAATTCAAGTCTACACACTTCTACATAGTAAGGCAAACTGAGTCTCGAAAGCTTTATTTTCTTTAGTTATTAGTCAACATATGAAAGGGTAAAAATGAGAAAGCACATTTAGTCCATCTTGTTCATTTAGCTGCTAGATACGACTATCACCTTTAGATGTCTTTTTAAAGATTTTTTTAGATTTCCATGATGTCAGTTTTAACACAGTGCTTAATGAGCTTGTTCTGCACTCCCACAAAGACATTTTTCTGTATTCTGTCATGCAGTCTGTTTAATATAATGTGTCCCTGTTTTCAAGTATTATCATTGATCAGGTCCCTTGATTGACTTGGTAAAAATGAATTTGGCACGTGCCTGCCCAGATATGAACAGTGTCTAGGCCCTATCATATTTACAACCTATATAGAAGAAAATATTGTTCTATAATGTATGAATGTTTTCAACAAGATATTCCACAATGCTATGCTTGTTTCTCAAAGACTAAACAGAAGAGGGAAATACTTCGATTCCCCCTTGTTTCCCATTATCATCCAGTTACTCCTCTCCTTCAGGATTAGAACATTTTCAACCAGTGATGTGAATGTGATAAATGTCCCTTAAAAGCAGAGATACAACAACCGCCCTGAAACTGAGGAAGAAACTTCTACTTCTGCAAAGATCTTCTTTTTTAAGGTTCCTTGAGACCGTTTCTGGGCATTAGAAAAGAAAGACAAAGGGTCATATTTTAACCACTGAACCTTAATTCCGTTTTGGGACAATTTTAGAATAATATAAGAATGGTTCAAGTTCATTAGAGAACTGAGATAAAGAAAATAAGAGACAAAATAAAGAACCATGATATTTAGTGACAATAAGCATTTGTCACTAAAATCACAGTAATACTCATTATGTCTGGCAGACATCACGAACATCCTATTTGTCTAATAATAAATATTTGCTTAGGCCATACAGCATGTAACTATGACGTATTGTTGTCAAATAACTGCATATGGAATATTAAATTGTGTCACCTAATACCCATGTTCAAAAGTAAGATGAATATAGGATTCACTTGTGTGCTGTCTTGAAGATCAATTGCCCATGTTTTCCAGTTGTAAAATCCAGCAAAAAAAATGCTCTTTGTATCAGTTCATAGCTGAAGTCAATAGTGAATGTTAGCTATAAGAAAATGTCACTCATACACATTCGCTTAATCCTATGGAGTGCATGCATGTCTGAAGTGGTTTATAAAAAATGTCTGGTAAAAGAACAAGAAATACAATGTCCTGCCCCGACCTATAAACACTCAATTATAGTCTTAGTAGCGGAAGGATAGTGTGATCTGTCTCATCGGGTTAGTTTTACATTTATGTCAAAATAATTTGATTATAAGCACACCTACAAGATTCAAAGTACATAAAATACAGTCTGTAGGCAAAAACTAGAGTTGAAGCAAAATAAGTGGGTAATCACTAACTGCAGCATTGCCTTAAGGACACAACAAAGCATAAGTTTAACATCAATACCTCTTTGGATACATAAAAAGTCATTTACACTTTAAATAATGAACAGATGACTTTGTTCTTTGCTTGAGTAGCGTCTCTTGATGATAAAATACAGAGCTTAAGTAATGTGGTTTAATAAAATTGTCAGGCATTTGGCATTTGATATCACAGTTAAAATTGCCAAAATTAGTTGATTAGGAATCTGTTTAAACTGCCATTCAAAAAGACATGTTTTTAATAAGTGAAAAAACAGTTCCCTCACTCCCGACTAATGAAGATCACCTGGTTGCTATCAGCCTGATAGAAAACAAAATCTGTCTATAAGAGAGGTTACCCAGAGAATGGGTTGTTCTGCATCATGGCTACAGCAGATATAGATTTCAACTATAGTGTCAGAAGCACAAGATATTATAAGAAGTAACCAACACTTTAGCAGAATGACTGTAGCCCACTTATTGATAGAAACTGATCTGCATGATTGACACATCTTCAAGATTTAACATTTACAGCTAAGAGACAAAAATCACCACCTTCTTTACATGTAAAGTAGCAGAAGAGAGAGTAGAAGAGTATTTATGCTCTGAAGAATGCTGTTTTGCCCATGACACACCTAACAAAAGCCATGAAGAAATGGTGTGGTGAGCACTTTGCTGACTGTTGCATTTTTCAAGCCCACTGAAAGAAGAAGCAAAACAAAGTGTGGAGGAATCTTCATCAAACAAGAATGACTTTGAGGCTAATTGTACTGCTCACTGATACATTGATAAAGTCCATTTGCTTCTTGCAATCCAATTTGGAAATGTTGATTTTTCCAGCAGGACAATGCAAGACCACAGAGTGCTAGGATTACAATGGCACAGCTTCAAGAAAGCGCTGTCAGTGTTGCTATGGACACTATTTTTCTTCCTAACTTGAGTGCAACCGAACATCTGTGGGACCAGCTCGCCACAGCTGTCAAAAGGAGACAACCATAAGCCACCAAACATCTTCACTAGCTGGCTGCAGGCTGACAACGCGAAGATCCCACAGTGGTATGTCTAGGGGCAGATCATGTCTTAAGTATCAAGGATGCCAGAATTATGCTAATGCTCAAGGAGATCATACCCTGTTGTAACTTTATGCTGAAAATTTTGCATGTTCACTTTGCGTGCGATATCCACTATATTGAAAAATCTGTTAGCGCTTTTAGATCAACACTAACCTGTTCTGATTCACTTAAATTATATACTGCATAAGACGTGGACAACGGTTAACATCTAAAATCCCAGTATTAAAAGCAAGAGCTTATTGTTCAACAGGTTTTTAACCAGTGATTTTTGGTTCACAGACTCAATAGAACGCTTATAACTGTCCATCAGGACAAACCTGCCAGTTCCATGAAGTATCACGTTCTGCAAAACGGAACCAATATTGTCTCTGACGATGTACGCCGCAAACCAAATGTGTTAGTTTCAACGAAGAAATGGAGCAAAATAAATTGAATCACGCGGTGGGGGATTTTTATCTTGCAAAAACGTACACACTATACGTAATAAATGTTTAAATTTCCGTCGGTGGGAAAGTGGTCTAAGTGGGTTTCCTAAAATAACTGTAGTTAATATGTACATATTAATATATTCATATGTATTTGCATATTTACACAGTATTACATTGAACACACTTATCGAAATAAGGCAAAATACATGTAAATGAGATGATCGAAAATATTTATATTTGCTTTTACAACCCCCTTTCTTTTTTTTTCTTTAATCACTCTTAATCACGCTTTTCAAGGCAAGCTGCAAGGTTGTGCATTTCACGTCCGTCTTATTCCAAGATTTCTGTAGCTTTTCTCCACATGCTTTTTCTTGCAAACTCCGCACCTCTGGAGCATGGAGAAAGTGAAAACACTGAAATGCGTTGAACCTATGCTATACTGAAATGACAAGACCTCCTGTACTCCGTGAGGTAATTGAAGACAACGGAATGTGAATAAACAAGAGAAAAAAAACATGGCGAAAGTAGCTTGGGTTGTTACAGTCAGATCATTTTCTTCCAAGCGCCAACATTAAGGCTTTTGTTACGACCAAAGCGGTCATTTGCATGGAGAACCAACAGGGCTTCTAAATAGTGCTGCTGCTGCCGCCACCGCTGTTTTCCTACATTGCATTACTAAGAAACGCACTGAAAAAGAAATCTTCTGTACTGCGCCTAGATATCGTTAGTAAACAAGCCATCGTTAAGAAGCAACGTCCACAAAACATTTATCTTACATTTAAACTGGACGAAGGCACGCAGCTCTGCTCGGTGTAACTATTTTTTGTGTATATTGACAACAAATAAATATTGTTAGGGGAGAAAGACATACCTTTGGATTCCTGCCCCGCTGTCGGAGTTCCTCTCTCCGTGCTTTCTGCTGTAACTGACAAGATCACACTGAGATTAACAAATCCACGCTACTCTTTACAACCTATTAACCAACCTTACTTATTAAGTTTGTGAACTCCTCACCATGTATCCCCGTGCATTATTTTCTGTCATTTAACCAACGCGGTCGCGGTGCTTAGTTAAACTTTAAGGGCAGAAAAACGAAGTTCCATGTGTTTCTCGCATTAATGATTGGGCTCAATAATGATTGAGCACAAAACTGAATTTCTTTAGCCAACATTCATAGTTAGAATTGGCATTTCCCAGAAATAAAAGGAATGTTATGCGATAGGCTATGCGGAACGTACTGTATAATTACAACACATAGAACGTTTTATGCATTAAGCTTCTGCTTTGTTGTGGTTTTTAATTATTTATTTATTTTACTTAAAAGTTTACTGAAAACATTTGTTTTAGTGTGGGTTGTGTGACTAGAAAGGGGCAAAATGCCAATAAGAAAAACACTTCAAAAGCATTTACTGTGCACATTGTTGTGCAAGAAATTAAGTGTAGAAATTGTTTTAACTAAAATTAAATTAAATTGTACTTTAATTCCTGCTGAATATGCTACTGAGAATGATTCTGCATTGGAAAATACACCACCCTCAGATCATCTTAGACTTGTGACATACTATTTATTTGTGCTAACACTGTATAAGACTGGCAATATTTTATTTTATGTGATAGAAGTGCATTCTGTACATGTATATCATCCAAGTCATTAAAAATGTTATAATATTAAATGTATTAGGCTGTTTTCTGAATTACAAAAGCCTGCTCTTAAAACGTATATGATCTAATGCTTGGTTTCATGTGTTGAATATGAATTGAATCATTGTTTTCCTTTATACTTTAACAATAACACACTGTTACATACAATATATAACAAAATAATCAGATACAATTAGAAATATCAAAATATATCATGTTGGAATATAATTAGGAAGCCACCTGAATACCCCAAAAAAGAAAGTTATGTGTGTTTGCACTCTTAATAAACTAGTACGTTCATTAATTAAAAACACCAGCACTTGAATAACTTGAGTTTTTAATTATGGTTCCATTCATGTTTGTGTATGTGAGTGTATGACTGCAGCATGCAGGCATTTGCAAAACACAATCAATGTCGTGTTCAAAAGTCTTGAGAAAAAAAATGTTTTAAAATGTCCAATTATTTATGTGGAAAAAATAAATGTTAAAGAACAAAAATATATTCTAATTAAGTATAATATCAAATCAAGTTCATATTTTTTATGCCTGCCGTTGTTTTGTCAGTTGATTGTCTTCTCAGTTTGTACTTTTATCTGAAGTGAAATTGTGTACCAATTTTTACAATTGAGCATTTCTACTCAAGCATCTTGAAGAACTACAAGACAGACTTAGAAAGCATTGAGATTCAAGATTCAAAACTCCTCTTTATCCTTTGTTACATACACCATTTTCTCTGTAATTATTTTGGCTCCTTTCCATGTTAGAGAATGACGAAGAAGCTGGTTATATTTTTCCTTTTCCCTTAGTGAGTTAAACTTCAATTTTCACAATTATTTCAATTCCATTATGGATCCCAAACATTTATACAACCTCCCTCATGTTTCCTTTATGAATGTATGGAAATTGCATTTTTGAGTTTCTTTCCTTTTCCACACATTCTGTCTGTTTTAACTATCAATATTATTAAATGTACACTTAAGAACATAAGCAAGTCTGTAACTGAGAGGAGACTATTTTGCCCATCTGGCACTTTTGGTTTTTAACATCTAATTGAACTGAGGATTTCATCCAGTTGCTTCTTCATGAATGGCTTCACTTTATATCTGACCACAGGACTTTATCCTTGCCAGATATATTCCAGAATGTATGTTCTTTTGAAAATTTAAACTGATTATTTTTAGTCTCAAAAACTAGATTTTTTAGATCAAGCCTACAGTATCTTATGGTTCAAGTTTTTATTGGTACACAGGAAGTGTAAATGCATATACAATACTGTGGGTGAATTTATTGCATTCATTTCATTCCATAAAACTACTAATTTTCCTCCTATCTCTTAAACATTTAACATTCATACAGTATGTCCGGCTTGGGATTTAACTTTAATTTTAGAGGAAAGTCTTCCAATTTCTTCTTTTTACTACTCTGTGTTCTAAATAACATCTTAGGGTACTTCAGACCCATTCTCTAGACATTTAAAATTTACTTACAGAATCTTTCAGCTGTAGGCACACACAATTAATATCTAATATTTTTAGGAAACATTTAATTAATTGATAAATATTAAAATCAGTTAATGAACACACAATTGTAATTGAACAGAGTTTTAATAATGGCAGGAAGTCAGCTTTATACAGAAATGGGATGCTTTATTACATTTATATGTAATGATAGTAATAAAGAATGTCGATACAAATATTAATAAAGAATTTCAGCAACTAATCAGACAACATTAATGTCCAATAAAGTTTTTCCAAAACAGACATTAGGAAATACAAAGAATTTGGACCACATCCTCGACACACTTGTGTCAGATATGAGCTATTGTTTTTTCCTTTGATCCCTTGTAGTCAAGATTATTTTATTTTAGCAAGTAGTTGTAAAAAATAGAAAGTTAGAATGTAGTAGGATCACCTCTCACAGTATTTATAGTTCAATTCAACAACGTGTTAAAAGCCATCCTATGACATTTATATATATTCTAGACTTAGACTATGCAAACATCTGGCACTCTAACATTTAATCTGGACCAGTGTACTGTTACATGCATGTACATGAGAACCATAAACTGTTCAATTTAAAATGGGTAACACCAAATCCGAAGGAGGTGCTTCTGAGAAAGGCAGGTGTTTATAGTGACACATTTTATCTTCTAGACAGTGTGGGGACGCAAAAAAAGAGTGGATTCCAAAACAGCAACAAACCTAAACAAACAGCAGAAACAAGTTTCATTTCTGAAGAAATAAAAGATTGCTGTCTCTTATTGAGATGATAACACTACAGTGTCCATTTCTGTTCTCGTGTATCTGCAAGTTTCCCAGATTACTTGAAAGTAGCAGCATCTGATGAGCCGGAAGATGCAGTTAAATGTGTCCCAATTAATATAATAATGACCTGCTTTACATTATTAAGAGTGGAGTTGGAATGAAAATCGTCAGATCCCCTAGTTCTCCAGAACTGACACTGGAATTGATTACGCTTCAAAATAAGACGTTGTAATTCCTAACACTGCCTGACACAATGTCCGGAATATGTGGGATTGCTAACTAAGAGGATATTTTCATTTTAAAATTCCAGGATTAGATTGGCTCGTAATTCACTTCATCACTTCACTTCATCATTTGCTTTCTTAGTTGTATTTGAATTATATTGCCAAGTGTCCCCATAATTTTGACCCTCTATGTATTTGCATGTATATGGGCAGTGGCTTGACATAATTAAATAAATGTCATGTTGAAAAGCACACCTATTTAATCTACATTTTTGCATATCATGACATGGGATATCATTTTGAGGTGTCCTTTGCCTAAAACATGGCAGGACTGGTTTATAAGATTTTGTGGATGAGGTCAGCAATCTTAAAGTGCATAAGAGCAGTATTCCAGGCACATAATCTCTTTGAGGGAGTCCTGATAAGTAGACTGACTGAAACACTTTCCTGTAAATTAGTTGAGGATCACTCAGACATACTAAGTAGGGTTTATGTCTGGTGACTGACAAGGCCATGGTGAAGAGGTGAAGCCATTATTCTCTTCGGTTTTCATGCACTGGTGACGTAAATTTGAGGATCTCTATATATACTGTATTGCTCTATTTTGAGAAGACAACATTTGAACATAGCAGTATATTTTTGTAAATCCTTAATGTATCGGGCAAGGATTTCAGTTTCCTTGGAGACCTCCAGCTATTAACCTGTGGCCCAAATCTCAATCAATACCAAAGACAGTCAGAGCACCACCATTGTACTCTGACGTGGATATTAATCAGACTTGAACCACAGTGTTCGGTGTTTAAATTCCAGTGAAAGCATTCCATTAAAACCACTTCCTTAAACGCCCTCTGGAAAACATCATGTTCTTGGAATACTTGTGAGTCTTGTAGGCCTGGATTGTCGATTGTGCCCACAAATTATAATAATAATAATAATAAACTTTATTTTATATAGCGCCTTTAAAGGTGGCTTCTCAAAGCGCTTTACAGGATGACAATAACAATAAATAAGAAGACAACAACAATAAATAAGAAAAATTTCACAAGACAGGACACAATTATAATTACAGCAATACAACAATAACAATAGAGGAGACCGTGGAAGATGGTATTAAGAAGAGCAGAGGGGTGAAGAATGGAACCAGTTAAGTAAAGGCTTTTCTGAAAAGGAGGGTTTTGAGTCTGGATTTGAAGGAGTTTAGAGAAGGTGACTCTCTAATATCCTTGGGCAAGGAGTTCCAGAGCTTGGGGGCATAGCAGGAGAAGGCCCTGTCGCCCATACAATGTAGACGGGCTTGGGGGACAGTAAGGAGGGCAGAATTTGAAGAGCGGAGGTTGCGAGGTGGGGAGTAGGGCGATAAAAGTTCAGACAGGTATTGAGGTGCCAAGCCATGTAAAGCCTTGTAGGTGAGCATGAGGATTTTAAAGTCTACGCGGAATTTGACCGGAAGCCAGTGCAAGGACTCCAGGATAGGAGTAATGTGAACACTTGCACTAGATCTGGTCAGGATTCTGGCTGCTGAATTTTGGACATACTGCAGCTTGTTCAGAGTAGATTTAGATACCCCAGGGAGCAGAGCATTGCAGTAGTCAATTCGAGAGAATACAAATATGTTGATCAGCTTTTCAGCCACAGTTAATGATAGCATAGGGCGTAGTCTTGCGATATTTCTAAGGTGAAAAAAAGATGTTTTGACAGTATGCTGTACATGTGGGTCGAATGTTAAGCCAGAATCGAATATAACCCCAAGGTTTTTCAATTTTGATTGGAGCTCAAGTACAGAGCCATCTACAGACAGGGTTACAGGACTGGCTTTGCGAAGTTGATGGGGGGTACCAATAAGCATGACTTCAGTCTTGTCACAGTTAAGATGAAGGAAGTTTTGAGTCATCCAAATTTTTATGTCAGAGATGCAATTAGATAGAATAGAGACAGCCACATCAGTGTCGGGTTTGGTATGGATGTATATTTGAGTATCGTCAGCGTAAAAATGAAAGCTGAGGCCATGTGATCTTAAAAGCTGACCAAGTGGGAACATGTAAATGCTGAAGAGCAAGGGGCCCAGTATTGAGCCCTGAGGGACACCAGACTTGACAAGACCAATTTCAGACCTGTACCCATTGAGAGAGACAAAGTGACAGCGATCAGTGAGGTAAGACTTAAACCATTTGAGGGCAGTGTCAGAGACTCCAAACACAGTCTCGAGACGAGAAAGCAAGATGTTATGGTCAACAGTGTCAAAGGCAGCACTGAGATCAAGAAGGATGAGTATGGAAAGAGAACCAGAATCAGAAGCTATTAGGAGATCGTTGGTGACTTTGACTAGGGCGGTTTCTGTGCTGTGAAGTTGACGGAAGCCAGATTGGAGGGGTTCGAAAAGGTTGTTTGTCATGAGGTGGTTATGTAACTGAAGTGTGACAGCACGTTCTAGAATTTTAGAGAGAAAGGGTAAGTTGGAGATGGGGCGAAAGTTGTTAAGATTGTCGAGAGCCATGTTAGGCTTCTTTGGCACTGGGGTAATAGCAGCAGTTTTGAGGACCGTTGGTACAATGCCGGTGCTCAAGGATTCATGTATTATATTGAGGACAATGGGACAGAGAGAAGAGAAACAGGACTGGAATAAAGTGGTGGGAATGGGATCTAAAATAGATGTGGTGGGTTTCATGCGCGTAACTAGTTTGTTTAGGGATGCTGAGTCAAGAAGAGAGAAGCTGGAGAGACGGGAACCAGAGAAGTTGGATGAGGAGGGAGGAGGTGTGGAAATTATATCCGTAGTGGAGAGAATGTGATGCCGGATGTTGTCAATCTTAGAACTAAAGAAATCTAAGAATGTGTTGCAAAGTTGTGATGAGGCAGGTAATGTGGTGGGGCAGTTTGGCTTGAGCAGTCTGTTGATGGTGGAGAAAAGATGTCTGGGATTGTTTTGGTGATTTTCAATGATGTGAGAGAAGTAGGTGGATCTAGCAGACTCTATAGTAACCTTATAATCAGATAAGTAATCTCTCCAGGCCTGATAATGTACATTTAGGCCGGAAAGACGCCACCTACGCTCAAGTTTGCGAGAGGCTGCCTTCATGAAACGCAGATGGTCATTGTACCAGGGGGCAGGGCGAGAGAAGGAGATGGTTCGAGTTTTTAAAGGAGCAAAGGTGTCGAGGGTAGATAAAAGAGCATTGTCAAGTAACTGTATTTTGTCCTCTAGAGGGTCAGAGGAAGAGAAACAGGATAAGGAGGACAGAACAGAATTTGCAAACCTTGGGTGATCAATTGATCGCCAGTTGCGGAAATTTACAGAGCGTGAGGGGGAAGTGTTAGAAACAGGTAATTCCAGATTGAAGAGAATGGCTAAGTGGTCAGAGAGGCCTAGATCAAGGGGGGAGCAGTGGGAGACAAAGGAGTCATTTGCAATAATTAGATCTAAGGTGTGTCCTTTGTTATGTGTAGGGGTACAAACAAACTGAGCAAGGTCAAAGCATCCCAAAAGAGAAAGGAAGTCTTTAGCCAGACTGGAGGAAGTTGAATCAATGTGTATATTAAAGTCCCCTAGAATAAGGATCCTTTTAAATGTAAGGGATAAGAATGAGAGAAAATCAGCAAACTCACCTAAGAAGACTCCACTGGGTTTGGGTGGTCTGTAAACTGTGGCAATAATAGTAGATTGGGGGATAGAAACATTTAAAACAAGACACTCAAAAGAAGAGGGAGGAGGTATAGCTATAGGACTTAGACTGTAAAAAAGGTTGTAAATAACAATGATGCCCCCGCCTCTGCCTGAAAGACGCGGAAGGTCAAAGAAACCATATCCAGGAGGAACTAGTTGGTTGAACAGGAGTCCATCGTTTTGTTTGTGCCATGTTTCGGTTAAGCACAGAAGGTCCAGTTGTTTTTCTTTGATAATGTCACATAAAAGAAGAGCCTTGCTGTTAACGGAGCGGGTGTTGAGTAGCGCTGATCTGGCCAGTCTCGGGGATGCGGGGGGAAGCGGAGTGCGGTCCAGGTGCGGTAGTGAGAGGAGATTTTTTAGATCGGCGCCGGTACGTGATGGACTTACAGACGTGCGGCGAAAGGCAGGGATAGAGACTCCGCAGGCAGACGAACGTAGAGAACGGTGTCCTGTGCTGCGATGGATGTAGCGAGTCGGTCGTAAAATCCCAGTAAAACGGCAGTAATCGAATGTGTCTTTGACCAGGAAGTAGCTTTGTTTTAGTTGAAGAAGTTGCAGTGCAGTGTACCTCAGAGACATGATCGATGAAACGAGACGGGAAGGAAATCCAGAGAAGGCGGTAGCAAGAGGTGAAAGTCTTCAGTTGAGTAAGTTCACAATGCAGTGGAAGTCGCACCCGTGAACTTGTAACGTGAAGCGGATGAAAATAGATAAACTAGAAATCAGTGCAATCGAGGAGAAAAAGGGAAAAAAAACATAAATAAGTAGATAGAAATGAAAAACTGGTGAGAGGAGCGGCAGCCAAATGCGCCAGCGTTCCCTCTCGACCGGAACCGGAAATTACTGAAGAAATGTAGATAATTGCAACTCATGTCAACCCGATGGCTCTACAGCCAACATTTTCTCACTAAGTATAATACATAATTACTTTGTTGAACTTTACTTATTTAACACATTTGTGGAATTGTCCACTTACTGTATGTATCAACATCCCTGCCTTAGTTAATTTAATATAAATATTAACTACCACTTGCTTAAATTAAGGGGCAGTAGATATGTAAGATGTATCATTGTCAAATTAGAGGAGTTAAACTATATTTTTAGTAACTTAGTGATAATATGGTTGTCTTTATTGGGTGCCAGTACTTCTGACGATAATATGTAGTATTAATCAATTTTCATAAAACTACTTCTGCTGGTGAGGGTCATGCCACATATATGTATATATAATGTACAGCACAGTAGTGCAGTGATTAGCATTGCTGCCTCGCAGTGTTGGAGCCCATTGTGTGGAGTTTGTATGTTCTTCTCAGGTTCAAGTGGGTTTCCAATGGGTGCGCCGGTTTCTTCCCACAGTTCAAAGACATACAGTACTGGTAGGTTAATTGGTGTCTGGAAATTTTGTGTTTGTGTATTTGTGTCTGTGTATGCCCTGTGATGGGCTGGCATCCCATCCAGGATGTATCCTACCCTCTGCCCGTTGCTGACCGAGATAGGTTCCAGCTCCCCCATGTATTGATTAAGCAGCTAGAAAATGGATGGGTGTATTTATTCTATAGAGCAAGGGTGGCCAACTACGATTTTGAAGAGCAACACTCCAGCAGGTTTTGACACATCACACCCTTATATAATTTGCCAGCATTTGATACACATTCATGTTTTGATTGCTGATCTGCTCAATTAAGATCTTTAGACCACATTTGAAATCCTGCAGCTCTCAAGGACGCAGCTGTCTGTTTCTGGCTTAACTGAAACAATTAACTTACTGAATTGATCAAAACACACGTGTTACAAATCTTAACAAATTGATGATTTAAGGGTGACTCATAAAACCCGTTGGGATGTGGCTCTCCAGTCCCAGAGTGGGATACTCCCTGAAGTACACATACATACTATGTTACATGTGTACACACTAAGGTTAGACTTAGTTGCTTTAGGCACTTGAATAGTTATCATACTCATTAATGTTAACCCACGCATGAGTTCAAAGAGCTGGAGGCACAACGAATTGCACTTGCAATCATTACGTATTGTGACATGTAAAATGGTTGATCTTAATTTTTGTTTGGCTCTGACACATGCCAATAACATTAAATTACAGGCCCATCCCCTGTAGCGGTAGGCTTTCACAGGTTAAAAAGACAGGAGAAAAAAGTAGAAACAGAGATGAAGCTAATTGGTGGATGCTACTGTCAATTTAAAAAGGCGTTACAGAGTTTACAGTAAGCTATATATTTTACACTTTCCTTATGGTTTAAGGTTTTTGTAACATATATCGTGATTAATAAAATCTTTAATACAAAAAATAAGCATAGCAACACATTTTGTTTTGCGTGAAAAAAGTATTTATCGCATCTGGAGAGGCTAGTTAACCCATGATGCAGTGCAGTGTTTTGTAGGTCCTCAGTTATGTGGATTTTTTTCCCCAATCGAAGATGGCGGTGCAGGAATCAGCTGCTCAACTCTCCATGGCATTGAAGGTTCAAGAATATCCAACTTTAAAGGTGTGATAATTATCTCCAAATTTGACAAGCAGGACAGATATAATTGCAGAACGTATTCGTTAAGATTGTGGGTGACAGGTCTGTGCATATGCATCTAATACTCGATAAATGCTTCCTTCATTTTGAAAGAAAACACAACAACGGTGTCGAGAAAGCGACTGGATCTCCCGATTACAGTTTAGCGATGAAATGATGTCTTGATGCTGTTCTATGTGTAAATCGGTGTCTTTGTAGTTTCTCCGTGAACACACAGGGCAGATGCGTTTATCGTTGTTTTTTGGGTCACTTAAATTGATCACCCTAACAAGTCTGCGATACGAGCCCAGACTAGTACTCGAGGTAGGGGCACTTTTTTTTGCTGTATTTGTGTTTGATGAATCGGGCTGACAGATTGTTAAAACGATTCTTTATATTAATGCGGAATTCTGACATCTGGATGGTTTGTCAAAAACTTACTATTTTCCAGTTTTTACTTTTCTCCAGCTGGAGAACTTCGGTCACAATTCTGTCATCGGGTTGCCGTCAGTGGAAAACATTTAAATAAGCTCATAATTACTCATTTATATTTTTGTAACATTAAATACGAATGATATCCACTGAATATAGAAGGAACATTTTACACAGGCCTTATTATTAATCTTTTCGGTTTGAAATAACTAAGGGTTGCTATATAGAAGTTATAGCGCCGCCATAGGCTGCAACTTGGAGAAGCTGGTGGGGTAGACTATTTTTTTTGTCCCTGACAATAATCAACTTTTTATTCTCCATAACAACACTGCATTTCGTCGCTGTCTGCTATTTCAGCGCTTTTGCCAAAAAACTGTTCGTACCATATTGACCTCCACATTGACAACATAAACATTTTCGTCGTTTTTTTTTTAAAACGAAAAATTCCACATAATTGCACTTGTGTGGTTAGGTGTATGTCTTCATTTTGTACTTTGTGCAGCATCTCATTTTTAAAATGCTTTCATAATTTAGAGGTTAAGACTTATGAGTGTGTATTTTACTTTTGGATTAAACATGATGGAAACGTTTCTACAAGATGTCCGTTTAATAGCAGGTGTAAAAAATGTTTGGCACTAATTCCATCTGCTTGAATTCTTGCATATAATCATCAGGGTACAAACACGATCCTTTTAACTATTCAGACCGCTTGCATAATTTTTCACAGTTCCATCCTGCATCTATTTTGTTTGTATTTCACTTTTTGAGAACTCTACCTTTTTCACATTTCAGAATTTGAGCACTGTAGATAGTTGGATGGCTTAAATCTAACTGGTAACCAAATGGAAAGGGCATTCTGTTTTTTTGAAAAACATCCCCCTGCTAACACTTAACACATGACAGAGTGAGGATCTTATTGGGACATAAATTCATTTAGATGTGGAAAGATGTATTAAAGTATTGGTCAACATGTTTGTAGTAGAAACCATTTGCTCCTGACAGAAATTACCACTGCTGATAAAACACCTACCTACCCAAAACATGATTCTTCCACCAGACTTTAGACTACCTAAAATAAACTCAGGGAAGCATGTGGCACCTATTGGGTGTTTGAAACTGGCACATTTAGAATTCATTAGAAGATGGCTACGTTTTACAAAAAAGCTACTCCAAACAACATGAATTAATTGGCATACAGGTTACAGTACATTCACTCTTCAATATACATATTATGCAGCTCTGGTGAAGTTAACAAGTAAATGGAGAAAGTTGTGGTTACCAGCTTTTTTAACTTGTTCAAGTCAAATTCTATACCCGTGTATATATAATTAAATATTCATTATTAATTTTGGGTGTCACAAATTTGCCTGGCAGCCCTGGGGCTGTGGATTCAATTCCAGGGGTGCTGTCTGCATGGGGGTTGTATGTTCTACTTGCTTTTGTGTGCTTCCAGATGCTCCAGATTCCTCCCACAGTTGAAAACATACTACACTTGATGTTAGCCAAAAGACAAAAACATACTGGTAGGTTAATTGGCTTCTGGACAAATTGCCCTTGGTGCAGGTTTGTGTGTCTGCCCTGTGGACTGGCGTGTTGTCCGGGGTGTGTCCTGCCTTATACCCTTTGCTTGTTGGGATAGGCTCCAGCTCGCCTGTGACCCTGTATTGCATAAGACGATTAGAAGATGGATGGGTTATTAATTATACAGCCATGTGTTAAATAGTTATCTTATGATAAAGGGGACCTGAGTCAACATGCGAGCTGCAGAGGAACAAGTGGAGGTTTGTGCCATGCCGAAAGGTGAAAGAGATGAGAAGACACAAAGCTTCCATGTGGAGGCTTCTCCAGGGGCATGAGGAGAAGGAGGGAGCAAGAGTAAATGAGGCAAAGGGGCAAAGAACAACAAAAGGAAAAATGGGTGGAGCTAAGGAGACAATCCTGTGCAGCCTGCATTTTTTTTTATTGACATTTTAGGTGATTTCCTCTGAGCCTAGACAAAATTAGACCAGCCTGAGATGCAGAAGCATTCAAAGATTTTGTATATTCACCCAAATATAGCTGCCAAGTCATGTTGTGTAAAGGCATAAAATGGAGTGTGTAGGGGGAGGGGCAAATTAGGCATCTGTTCAAGTTCTGTGGTTTATGGAAAAGAGGTACTTTTGTGGGGGGTTTTTTCCGGACCAAAACTATTTCTTGCTTTTTACACAGGAATTTCAATTGCTGTTTGGACAATTTGTCATCGGCGTTTCTATGACTATAGTTTGCCTGCCTTTCGGTGACTGAAAGTCATTGTAATGAATGCGGTGGCATTATTGGATTGTTAAAATGTCGCAGAAAAACAGTTTTTCTCGCCAGTTCTTGCGTTATTTGAAAGCTGCTGTTGAAGAGTTTTGAAGAACTTTGGGTTGAAAAAAACTTTGGCAGAGACAGAAAGGAGTGTTTTGCTTTTCTTGTTAAAATGAACAGCTTTTTAAAAGACGAATTAATGAAAAAGACATACTTCATAGTGCAAGAATGTCATTTGTACTAAATTTAACAATTCATCTTAAAATTAGCAAACAAAACGCTTTTCTACTTGAGCATTTTAAATGCATTATTGCAAGATATTTTATTATGAATAATACTGCTGTCAACTGTGTTGAAAACACATTAGTTCTTTAGTTTACTATTCACCCTCCATGTGCATCTTTCTTAATTATAATGAGAGTAATGCTTATAATTCATAGATTGGATTTCCTACCTAAAAGAACAAACTCTTTTTGCAGAGTGCTGCTTTGTGTACTAGCAAACATAATTGTTCTTGAGAATTAGAATTAAAACTCATTTTGACATATTTGTTTTACCTTATCTTTGCATGCACCAGAGCATATTGTTTTTGTTTTTCTGTGTTTTATAATCTCCATTAATCTGGTAATATACTGGTGGGTCAGTAGATCTTGGATATTTATACCTTTATTGGAACTTTGTAAATTAACAACAATGCTGCCATCGTTACAACATGTTTAAAAATGATATTCAGAAATGGTTTGCAGGTGATGTCTGTAAATTTCTTTGCAATAATTTAAGCAAGTGGTTATTTACAATTTAAATACCCTAAGTTTTATTTATTTTTTTTGCTGATAGTGTCTGTAAATTATCGCAGAGCACATAACAAAAAATCAAACTGTGACGGTACCATAATATCAGTTCATGCCCCACCCACCCCCTCACTTTTGGCATTTGAAGACTGTGGCCTCCTTTTGTTTGTTTTTACATTTTCATGTTTTAGCAGTTTTAACTATGTGATAACACATTTACAAATTGGTTGTCTGCATGTAATGATCCTGTAAGCCTCAAATACCTGTGTTTGAAAAGCAGGTGAATACTGGGCTGTAGCATGCAGCCCTGGGTAGTCCTGACACATTTTGTTTTTGAGTTTCTGGTATAAAGACACAGCTGTTTTGGCTTGTAACTGATGTTACTGAAATGACATCATTACATGCTTTCTGGATCTCATCATAATCTGAGATCTTTATGCTCTGATCTCTTTGTGGTGAACAGCAGCTGGCTTGCATTCCTGCTCAGGGTTTTTTGTTCTTTTTCAGTACTGCACTTTGATTTGCATTTAGGTCCTCCCCAGAGTGAAATCTTTGTTCACCTTCTGTATTACTATAGTGTGGTTTACTTCGAATTTCCTTTCCTGATTCTGATATTAATAGCACTTTGTAAAATAAAGACAGTAATGGGTCATCTACCCTTGACATTAGTGTAGGCTAGAATTGGTCATAAACTACTGTGTATTTAGTTATTGCATAATCCTTCCTATTACTTCTATCTGTGTCTGATCATCACCGTCAGAGTCTGTCTTTCACATTTTCTTTTGTTTGTGGTGGTGCTGTGAAGAGCTTTCATCTGTCTTTAGTTTGGAGTTGCACTTTTAAGGAATGGCTTGTACTTCAAAAGCTAGCTAGGCAGAGACCATACAAAAGGAACTTTTGAAAATACTGACTTTAGAAACTATACTTGTATTGAGAACAGAAGTCATGATTTCAGTAGCTTACATTTCCTCTTCTGGTTCGCCTTCTCAGGGGCGATAAGGAAGTAAAGGCAGTTCAAGAACATGTGGACGTCAAATGGCGAAATGACTGCATTTTGTGGCATTAACCTCACTCATTGATAAGAAATTTGTTTTTACTTTCTTTGTGTGACATTAACCTAGGTTCAGTGTTATTGCATGCTGTAATTTTTTTACCATGCTTTCGGTGGTCAAGATAGAGCCTTTTGTTCATATTTGCAAGCACTTTCCTCTACTGCAGTATGGTAGTATTACATGAGAACTGGTTACCCTTCCTCATTTGAATGTCACAGTTCATTATTTTATTTCGGCAGGTACCATATGAAACATTGAACAAGCGTTTCCGGGCAGCGCAGAAGAATATTGATCGTGAGACGAGCCACGTCACCATGGTTGTGGCAGAACTGGAGAAGACCTTGAGCAACTGTCCTGCGGTAGATTCTGTGGTATCTCTGCTGGACGGAGTTGTAGAGAAACTGAGTGCTCTGAAAAGAAAGGTAAGTAGCAGAGAAAGATGCCGAAAAGTGCATTTGGAAATGCTGGTCATGGAGATATTAACACCTCTGTTCATGTCTACTGGGTTACTTACAGAAAATGTGCAAGTCTAAGTCGCCAAAGTTCCATTACAATTAAGGCAGAATTATATAGGAGACCCCCCTACTCTGCAGTTTTTATTTAGTCGGTTGAACACTGCAACTGCAACTTTGTATTACGTTAATATGTATATTTTTTTAATATTATGGGACGTTAAGGTCACTCATAGAACCACAAAATTGTTTGCTTGAAATAGTTAAGTCATGTACAGTATGCTCGTCCTTCTGCATTAGCTGTGTAAAATAAAATACAGTATAAAAAAAGGTCGTTCCATTCAGAGGTGAGGTGACCAACTGTACTATAACAAACAGGAAATCTACACCACCCAAAAAAATAGAATATGGGAAAAATTAATTGAGGTGGGCATTGGAATTCTGTGGCCTAAAAATATTCAGCTGTTATTTTTAAATTTTACAAATTGTTTTGTCCATAACTGCTTAGTCTGTGCAAATCTGTTGCAGGTTTGCAGACTTTCTTAATTTAATTTTCTTCTTTAAAACCTTGGACAAACATGTGGAAGTCAATTGCATGTAAAGCTCACTGGCATAAAAGATTTAGGTCTTCACCTAAAGCAGCTGAAACCCAGACATGTATCTGACAACTGTTTTACATTCTAAAAAACACAAGGTAGTCACTAACGTCAGATGTAGAGTTTAGCATTTCAGAATATGGGCAGGCTTTTACTGTACAAAGGCATGTGAGAGGACTTTCAAAAAGTTACATCGTTTGTTCTCTGAGTTATAAAACGTTAAAAAGTTTGAAAAGGAGTCAATATAGTTATTTTAAGGACTGCCAAATGTAACTGGAATTTGTGTTCTCCGGTACACAGTTGAAAAAATATATTGGAGTGTTCTTTAGGTAACGGTGGTTAATATTCATGGTCCAAACCAGTTACTCAAACGCTGTATTTCAGTTGTATAGCAAAACAAAATGGGGATGTGTGAGATGAATCTCAAATGGATTGGAGTAACACCTTAATTTAATAGACTAATAGGGGCAAAACATTGTCTATTAATGGCTATGTCTGTTTTACAGTGTCCTTGTAAACAAATTCTGACTCTTGCAAAATTTTCACATTTTGTTTCTTTAAAATTTGCAATCATTACTCTTTGAAGTTTACACAACCTACACAACACATTCAAATCAAAATACACAACGATGTGATGTGAAATATGAAATAAGTAACCTGATAATTTATACAAAGGTGGAAAAGTCATGATTGTGTATGTATTAAACCTCTTCCTAATGTAAACCTAATTTCATTTAGGATTTAAACTTACTTTAATGAACCACAAAGGGGATTGGCCTCTATCAGTGTGCAATAGAGGTTCACTTGATTTCAGAATAAATACACTTATATTCGTAATGTCCTTCAAATAAGTAGTGAATCTCAAGCAAAAATTCTATGAAGAACTGGGAAATTTCAAAATGGTGTTAAAGGAAGACGCATTAGAAGAAGATTATAAAAATTGGCAAAAGAGAATGAATATCCTATTTAGCATGGTGAAGGTGACAATTAAGAAGTAGAGTGTGTATTATAATACACAGACACTGCCTAGTTCCTTTGTCGCTATGTTCCTCCGAACAGAACAGCTGGGCATGTAGAAACTGAGGATGCCGCTGTGAGACCAACTGTGTCTGAAAGAGCTACATAGTTCAGTTGTTGAAAAGGGAGACATTGCCGAGATGTCCACGTGTTAAAATATTTCACAAAATCAACACCAGTGTGATGGCAGCATCATGCTATGTATATAAAGTCATGTAAAAAAGAAAGTACACCCTCTTTCAATTCTGTGGTTTTATATATTGGGACATAAAAAATCATCTGGTACTTACCAGGTCCTAAAATTAGGTAATTCTAACCTTGGGTGACAAACAACGCTACGGATTCCACTATGTCATTATTTGCAAAAATAAGCCAACATGCAGAAGCCATGTGTGAAAAAGTCTGTACACCTCATGATTCAGTAGCTTGTAGAACCACCTTTAGCAGCAATAACTTGAAGTAATCGTTTTCTGTACAAGTTTCAGTCTCTCATGTCGTTTTGGATGAATTTTGGCCCACTCTTTACAACATTGCTTCAGTTCATTGATGTTTGAGGACATTCGTTTATGCACAGCTCAGCTGCCACAGCATCTCAATGGGGTTGAGGTCTGGACTTTGACTTGGCCATTCCAACACCTTGATTTTTTTTTTCTCTTTCAGCCATTCAGTTGTAGATTTCCTGGTGTGCCTGGGCTCATTGTCCTGTTGAATGACCCAATTTTGGCCCAGCTTTAGCTGTCGGACACATGGCCTCACATTTGTCTCTAGAATACTTTGGTATAAAGAGGAGTTCATGTTCGACTCGATGACTGCAAGGTGCCCAGGTCCTGTAGTTACAAAACAAGCCCAAATCATCACCCCTCCACCATCGTGCTTGACGGTTGGTATGAGGTGTTTGTGGTGATACGCTGTGTTTGGTTTTTCACCAAACATGACGTTGTGCATAATGACCAGACATCTCCACTTTGGTCTCATCTGTCCAAAGGAGATTGTTCCAGAAATCTTGTGGTTTCTTCAGATGCAGCTTTGCAAACCTAAGCTGTGCAGCCATGTTCTTTTTGGAGAGAAGGGGCTTTCTCCTGGCTACCCTTCCATGAAAGCCATACTTGTTCAGTCTTTTTCTGATCAAACTGTCGTGAACTTGAACATTTAACATGTTAACTGAGGCCTGGAGATCCCTAGATGTAGCTCTTGGATTCTTTGCAATTTTCTCTGAGCATTATATGGTCTGACCTTGGGGTGACTTTGCTGGGATACCCACTCCTGGGAAGATTGGCAACTGTCTTGAATGATCTCCATTTGTAAATAATCCTTTTCACTGTAGAATAATGGATTTCATATTGTTTGGAAATGCCCTTATAACCCTTCCCAGATTGATGAGCAGCAACAATTGCTTCTCTGATGTCTTTTCTCCTTGGCACGGTGTTAACACAAACCTGAATGCTCCAGACCACCAAACTGCCAAAAGTTCTGCTTTTATAGAGATTCCCAATGATCAACTTATCAATGGCATTTGATTAGCAGCACCTGGCTGCTAATTTTCTTAATTCCTATGGAAGCAGTAAGGGTGTGCTTAATTTTTCCTACATGGTTTCTGCATTTTGGCTTACTTTTTTTTTGTTGAATAAATAATGACATAGTGAAATCTTTTGTGTTGTCTGTTATATAAGGCTAGATTTGTCTAATTATAGAAGTTGGAGAAGACCAGACAATTATTTATGCCCTGATATGTAAAACCATTGAATTGTTTTCACATGACTGTAGGTCTCCTCAACAGGGTCTGGAAAGCTTGTTAGGACTAAAGGAAAAAATAATGGATCAAAGTACAAGTGAATGCTAGAGGTAAACCTGTTTAAGTCTGCTAAAGAATTAAAACTGTGGCAACAATATACTTTTCAGCAAAATAATGATCCACGGAACCTGGCCAAAGTTGCATTAGCGTGGCATAAGAAGGCAGTGGATATCATTGAGTGACCCAATGAGGTGCTGACTGGAATCCAATTGAGAATTTTTTGGGGAAAAGTGCTATCCATAAGCAATTTCCCCAAGCAATGTGAGAGTGCTTGAGCAAATCTCCCAAGAAGAATGGGCACAAATTGCAGCATGCTGGTCTGCAAAATTGGTGGAGAAAATTGGTGGAGAAGAAAAGATTTGTAGCTGTAATTGGTGCTAAAGGTACTTCCACCAAATAGAATTCATAGATGTGAATACTTATGCAATTAACATAAGTGACTTTAGCATGCTACTAGGCTGTTAGAGGCTTGCTGGACTATCAGCATCCACAGATTTGGTCCATTAGCACCAGCACCAAAATCATTTTACTTCTTTAAGGAACAGATTAGTTGTGTTTTGTTCAATCTTGCTCACTATGTGCACAATTCCTGTGTAATGATTTTTTCCACAATCACTTATATTAATTTATAGACCTATTAAGTCAGATGATTGGGGAATTTTTATTTGATTTTGGGCTTATTTGCTGTTTAAGCCCTGGCTAACTCTAATGATGGAAAAACTCATAATAGTTCTGTTTTGAATTCACTGCTCAGTTTGTTCTTAAATCTTTAATTTCCTATAGCTACTTCTAAGATAAGACTTTATACGTTGCAACCCGGAATCATTCAAGAACATTTTGCTGTGCAGTGTATGAATATGGGAAATATTTAATCAAATGAATTATTTACATATCCAGTGTTATAACCATAAACAAAGAAAATATGTCCACTGACTAAATTAGTGCTCACAGCTGTCCAATATGCGAAGTGAGCTGACTAGAATATTGGTGCAGGTCAGCAGTAGGTAACCTTGGGACATTCAGGATGGGCCTTGTCTTAATTTACTCATTAAGAATTTGAGCAGAATAAATTAATCTTTGACCAGATCTGAAATTACTTAATTATACCTATTAATCCTGAAGCTCAAAAGCTCGCTGGAAACTGAGTTGTTTCCTTGGCTAATTTAATTCTGTTTAGAGATTAGAGGCTACTTTCAATAAAGTAGTTTAGGCAGGCCATAGTGTAGTATATTGTACAGGTGTTCATTCTCTGAATAGATTCCCAGATGCCTGCAGCAGTTTTAAGAAGCACAGAAATTAATAGATGGGAGATTCCATGGTAATAGTCACTTGGCGCAGATGATTCAGTATGAACATGGACAGCTGGTCTTGTCATTATCTGAGAAAGCTGCTGACAGAGGGAGGCTATCTGGCAATTTCTAATCCTATTACAGCTCTCTACTCGGGTCAGGGGTGTCAAATGTTAATGTCTCTTTTTTTTTTTTTTTTTTTACAATTTTGTTCCACCTGTAAACTGTGAAATGTCATAATCAATTTAAAACTTGGACTAATTTAATTATTGCACTAATAGGCTAAATAACTGAGCAGAATACATTCTCAACAGAATAAATATGGATACTTCAGGTTGAAAGAAAGCAAAGCTAGTTCAAAGCCATGTCCAGCTGAGGGGATGATCACACCAGTGTGGAACTGAGGGACTAAAATGGAATGAAAACCAGGTGACCCAGAGATTCTTGAGGACAAGTTTGACTTTGCTGATTAGTTGGTTCTCTTAGGATACAGATCAGACAGCAGTAATAATGTGGTTTAGTAATGAGTTCTACATGCATGGCATTCATTTCTATGAGGCAGGCAGGCAGACAAAGAGCACTAACAATGCCATAGATTTGCCTCGGGTCCCTAGCTTATGCTAAAAATTTCACTGGGAAACTGCAGCAGTTACACTTTTTCTTCCTTTAGTTAATGAAAACCAGGTTAACAGAATTGCATGCAATCAAAACATCTAACTAAAGACAGTAAGTCTGCATTCGTTTTGCAAGCTATTCCTTTTTTTAGTAACTTACCCCCAGCTCCCAGGTTGTCTTTACCAGAGGTTTGGATGTATGGTTCCCAAGGTTTGGGTTCATTTGATGTGGCCCCTGGGCAGGAATGAAAAAGGAGGAGGAATTTCCTCTCTTTGTTCAGTGAGGGAGAGGAGGCTGGTTACATTCAACGTCCTTTATCTTAGTGTAATTTTAAAATGGTTTTTTTTTTTTTGCTGTGCATGAAGAACACCCATGTTTAACAATTTGCTTCTGCTTGGCTGGTCTCACTTTGTTGCAAGTCTGAACTCATTATTTAAATCAGCTGCTCCTTTTGTACCTTTCGAATTGTGGTGTATAAGGTTGACGCATTTTCTAAAGCGGCAGGTAGTGAGAGAGACAACGCAATTTATTTAAATTACCACACAGAAATATTATATTTTGTGTGATTTTTCCAAGGTCTATTCTGAGTCAAGGTCTAACAGAAAGATGTATGTGATTAAAAAAAAAAAACGAATTGCAGGAAGATGTAGGAAATGGGCTGTTTCTCTGGAGGCGAAGAGATTGAACAGTCACTACAGAAATGTTCAGCTCAGATCATTTTAATGAACATGCTTTTGGCATTTTTCCTGTGCTGCTTTTGCCTTTGGTTTGGGTCAAATTTGCTCTAAATATTAAAATCATTGCTCACCTTTTGAGTTTTTATGACTGAGCTGCCGTTTGAGAGAGATGATACTGCCGTTTTGTTTTTAACTGTGTAAACTTGCTTCAGGGTTTGAAAGGGGTCTGTATGGGGAAAAATGAGAATCCTTAACACCTCACTTGTGAAATGACTTGCTTTGTAATTAAGGTAGTTGAAGATGCATACTTATCATGACAGGACACTATACTGTAAACAGGCGCCGTCCTTCGGATGAGACGTAAAACAGAGGTCCTGACTCTGTCGTTAAAAATCCCAGGGCGTTTCTCAAAAAGAGTAGGGGTGTAACCCCGGCGTCCTGGCCAAATTTCCCATTGGCCCTTACCAATCATGGCCTCCTAATAATCCCCATCTATGAATTGGCTTCATGACTCTGCTCTCATCTCCACTGATAGCTGGTGTGTGGTGAGCGTTCTGGTGCAATATGGCTGCTGTCGCATCATCCAGGTGGGGCTGCACATTGGTGGTGGTGGAGGGGAGTCCCCATTACCTGTAAAGTGCTTTGAGTGGAGTGTCCAGAAAAGCGCTATATAAGCGCAAGACATTATTATTATTATTATTATTATTATTATTATTATTATATAGAACAGCTGCCACCTAAACAAGTTGTAATATTGTGTTTCTGGTGAGTGGCAGGTTACACCGGAGGCCTGGAATTGAACCCAGGGCCCAAGTACTGTGAGGCAGCAATGCTAACCACTGCAACACTGTACCTCTCATAGTAGTAATGAAGGATTTTAAAAGTTAATTATTGTACAGTTGCTAGAGTTGTTTCCATTGTATTTTGAGTGTAATCTTTGGCAGTATTATAACTGCACCAAAACAGCCTTGGGGGTACTGTCAGGTCCTGCAGGGAATAACTTTTTGACTTTGCTCTCCTTGGTCTAAGAAGCTAAGCAAGGTTGAGCCTGGTCAGTAGTGGGATGGAGTCCTATAAGGGAAACCAGGTTGCTTCTGTAGGTGGTACCTGTGGACCACTAGGTGGCAGTCTTTCCCCTGGACTTTAATTTTAAAGACTAATGCCCAGTCTGGTAACTGTGTCCTCAAGGAGGTGCAGTCCTTCGTATGGTTTGTAAAACCTAGGTCCTTACTGTTTCGACATTTAAGATTTTCAATTTTGTACCTAAATTCCACTCTCGCTTTGCATAATCTGACCTACCTAATGTTACTTTCAGTTGGTGAAGCAGTTTCTTACTTCTCTATTTGATCTGCTCTGTTATGGTCTCCTTCTACAGTATATGCAAAGTGCTTGAGGGTTTTTAGGAGTTTTATGTACCTTATAAATTCAAGGAATTAAATAATTTATTGCCAATTGCTGATGTTTTATAATGCTGTGACTTGGGAACACTGCTGTTTGTTAGTGAAATGAAATTCATTTGTTGCTGTTTCTTTCTAGTAGTACCTGTCTACTTTCTGCGTTGAGCCCATAGTGAGTAAGATTTCCGGTTAACTCAAGAGTTTTGTCATTCTTAACCTGAGTGGTAGAGCTTTAAACCGAAACAGGATCATGAAGAGCACACATTACAGGAGGAAGGAAGTGCAATATGTGGGAAATGACACACGAAGATCATATAGATGATCCCCTCTGTTCCTTTTAAAGAGTGCGAAAGGTTAGGTTCACATCATTTAACTTCTTTTTTTTTTTGTTAAAATTCCCAGTAATGCAGTTGCCTCTCAGACAAAACGTATGTGAACACAGCTGCCTTCCTTGTCCTTTATTACACAACTCTACCTGTTTTTTTTTTTTTTTACAGTAGGGAAGGGCTAATTTGCAATCTAATCATCATTCTGTATTACAAACTACCTGATGCTGCACCCTTACGTTTTGATGAGAGCTTAATTAATCCAGTTTTTGTAGGGAGCAGTGTGATCTGGTGTAAATGCTAATGCAACGCAGCTATTCTAATCTGAAAATGCAACCTGAGTGAGCAGCTCTGGTCAGCACTTTGCCTTTAATTAATTCCCAGTTTATCCAGCTGAGTCTGTTGGGGGGCCTGAGGGATATATCGGGTCTTTGCAGCTGCAGAGCAATGAAATTATGCAGAAATCCCACATCTCCCCACTAATGCCAAGCTGCCTTCAATCTCTCCTTAATGTATTCGCTCAAGCAGCAAGACCTTGTACTGTTGCTTCCTTTGGCCAGGATCCCACTCTACAAACCTTCAGTTTAGGTTAGTCTCTTGATTATTTGTTAATTGAATGCATGTTAGCTAAAAAGTTCAAGTATTTAGTTTTATTTCTGCAAGTTCTTCTGCATTCAGAAATCACGATTTCTCAGTTGCACTCTGTTCATTCCTGTGTGGAAGGGGGAGGGAATAGAAAGGGTTATGAATTCTGAAATTCATTTTGAAGTAACATATTACTGAGGATGAGCCAACAGGAATTATGTGAAAATGGGAAGTTTTTTTTTTTTTTGGCTGAACAGAAAGTAGTCTTTCAAAACGGCTCTCTTTATAACCAATGAAAAAGGCTTTTTTACAAGTCCGTACACTACAGTATTGGGTATTGGGGAAAACCTGTTTTTCCACAAAGACAATTTACCACTTCGCTGCTGCTGACTGTGTAGCACATTGTTTATTAGTGCTACCAGATCTCTGTAGAAAGGTTCAATTTCCCAGTCTTTTGTGTTATTTTGCATCCATGTCATGTCTCTCTTGATCTGATCTGCAAAAAGTGTATTCATTTAAACCCCCTCCTCCAGTGTCCTATGTTGTCTCTTTGTGAATATGACCCTTATAAAAATGAATGATAAAATATTATTTCCTTGTGATATTTTCTCACTTCTGTGGTTTATGCACTGTAGTTGTTAGTTTGCCCATGAAGCATCAATTCTTCAATATGAAGTTAACTGATCCCATGGAAACTATGAATGGTGTTTTGGTGGGACCAATGATGGTGTTAACACATTCAAATTTCAGACTGTGCTTCAGACATGCATATAAGTAGACTGGATGCCAGAATAGCTTTGTTATACCTCTAGAAGTAATTTTGTGCATTTGGAACATTTTTTGGAATATGTACAGGTGATCACCTGGTGCTAAGAATTCTGATGGTTCGGGGTGTTTAGTTTGTCATGGTCAGGTTGTAGGTTTTGAGAGTGGAATGGGGTTTGATAAGTTATGTATAGAAAAGATGGCAAGTTTCTTTTTGCCACTGCAGAAATTGCAAAGGGCATTCTACAGTCTTTAGTTGCTAATTTTCAAGGTACTGAATGTACAACATTATACTCGTTTTAAATGAAGTTATTAAAATTTAAATTACTAAATGTGGTAGAACTGATGTTTGTAAAATATAGAGGCAGGCGTGACACAGTGTCCCTAGGAATGTTTAAAATACATATGTTTTTATGGGTTTCAATTTGGGATCGTGGTGCTGAAGTGTAAATCAGACTTAACTAGTTTTTTTTTTTCCCTGTAATGACATCCATACATATACAAAATGTTATTCAGTATTCCTGACTTTTGTGTTAAATCTAAGCAGCATCGGTTTTGATTAATGTTTTTTAAATTAAAATTGTTCAGTTGAACTGGTTTGTTCACCATAACTATAATTGTTTTTATAGTGTGCTTAAAATCTGAAGAATTACCTTTCCACCCAAGGCTGAAGCTAACGTACTGATTTGGAGAAACCAGAGTCTCTGAATGTGTCCTTCGAGCAGAGTTCTCCTTACAGTCTTTGCAAGGGAAGTTTTATCCTTAATTAGGGGTATGAGTATTTAATTTAAGTCTCAGAGGTTTATAGGTTTAAGTATACAACAACAGGCAGCTGCTTTAAACTGAATGATGGTGATCACTTGTTTTTTGGACTTTGTAACTATTAGTGTAGCTATGGGTGAAGTATTGATGAAGTAGTAGTTGTTTTTTTTTTTGTTGCTGGGTATGAGAGGAGTTGAAGCCTTATGCTTTTTCTCTCGGCAGTGGTGAAATATGATTGGTCTCTTTTCCTTTATCTTTTTGTTAAAGTTTGATTGTGTCACTAATCAAGGAAGACAGGAGTGGCGTTTAAATATCCTCCCTAAGAAGCTTTGGCCCTGATTCTACAGAGAGAAGATGGAGCTGACCTCTCAAATATTAGTTAGTCTGACAGTCAAGTGACACGTGGCTCCATCCTCAAGACAGGGGGCCTGTTCTGACATGAACTAAGAAATCCATTCATCCAAATGACCAAACCATTCAAATTCAAATGCCATTCATAGGAGCTTTTCTTGAGCGGTGGGTTGAGTCCCTGACCAAATCCAACACAGTCTGCATCCGTTTGCTTGGTGTCCGTCACAGCGGTCTGTCTCTCTGTTGCTCTACCAGGCCGCCGAGTCCATCCAAGCTGAAGACGAGAGCGCAAAGCTGTGCAAGCGCAGGATTGAGCACCTGAAGGAACACAGCAGCGACCAGCCGGCTGCAGTGAACATCTGGAAGAAGAAGCGCATGGATCGCATGATGGTGGAGCACCTGCTGCGCTGTGGTTACTACAACACTGCTGTGAAGCTGGCCCGGCAGAGTGGCATTGAGGTCAGTAGCTGTAGATCTGCTGCTATAACCAGCAGGCATATTTATATAACTTTTATTTAGCTAGGTTGGCACTTCGGGAGAAGCTTGATTTACTTCATTTTCATTCATCAGCATAAGTGATGAGCACCCAGTAAGCTGAGGAATAAATGGTAACAATTTAGATATTTTAAACTGTGCCATTTGATCTGAGCCAATGGAGAGGGGCCGTTGCAACTGCTCCAGGGCCTCCTATGGTGGCTTGTCGAAGATTTTTTTTTCCACTAGCAAGCTATTATAAGATGCATGAGATTAGCACACACTTAACCAATACATCTCAAGGTAAAAACCCGAATAGATCACATTGATATAAGATTTTTTTTTTTAGTACTTGTTACCCTATGTTTTAAATGGCACTCTGAAATCTTCAAACACATCTGATATTTGTTGTAGTGGTAAAATGCCGCCTACTGGCATGACCGTCACCTTGACTGCAGAGGCTTGGGAGGTTGTACTTGTTCTCTGGTAACCAGGAGCCCTGGCCAACTAATCCAAACCCTGTCCCTGGTACTGCTGAGTCCGTTGTGCACCATTCTTTGGGGAATCCCTGTTTATCTTGGCTGGTGACGTGATTAAGGCTTGAACTTGGAATGTCTGGATCGTACATCTCAACAAAGAGAAGGAGCCATTATTGGCTGAGTCTCTTGGTTGAGATGTACAGAGCCTCATAATGACTATATTTACCATAGGGTCTAAAGTTTTATTACTTTGTAACAACTGACACTTCAATTTGAATGTCCATGAGTAGGGTATTTGTAGATTATAAATAATTGTTTATATGTAGTGACTTTATTATATCCAAGGAGAAGTTTGTTATAACAGAATGTGTGCATCAGCTGGGATACAATCCCTGACCTGTGGCAGGTGAGAATTCCAACATTGAAATACTAGTATGCTTAAACGTGCTAAATTAAAAACTAAAATCTTTGCTTTTTCCATTTTCTACAAGCATTTCAATTAAACTACAACCATTTCATTTTGCATTGCAAGGATATTAATGGCAAGTGTTTGTGGGAAATGTAGTTAAAATGAGCACATCAAAACTTCCAAAATAAATACAACAAGTGACCTGAGTTAAAGGATTTTATACAGAAAATGTTTATGAAGAAGATGAAATACTGTTTACATTATTTATTTTCAGCTGCCACTACCAGCTATATGAGCTACATTATATTTGGATTGTGGATTTAAAGAAGTAGTAGAACAGATTAAATGAAGATACCATTTATCGATCATTGGGCAGTGAAAAACTGAATTTGGAATGTGGAATAATACAGCAGTACAATTTAACAAGCTTTCTATGGACTAGGTTACTGTGAAGTTTTCTGAATGGCTGCATCTGTATAGCTTGTTGAGGTGTGAGCTGAGCTCTTAGTGCTTCATACAACTTCACATTAAGCCTAGGAAAGTTCTGCCTTTAAATAGTTGGCCACAGATTCCCTAATGATTTAGTTGTGAATTGCCTTTTGTCAACTCTGGAAAAGCCAACTTAATGTAGTTTGACTTCTAAAACCTAAAAATGTTTGAAGTTTCTTTATAGTTTTTCTTTTAGTTACTTTATGAGTAGTGATTATGCTGAAAAGTGAATCAGTTCTGTTCAGCTATGAAAGAAAATAAAAAGTACTGGTTCATAAAAATGTAATTTCCATATGGCTCTGCTCCAGCCGACTTGTGGTGATATACACCAAAAAGCTTCAGGATGCGTGTGGCATTTCTCACTCTTTATTAGTAATTGGGATGCAAACTGATATAATAAATATTGAAGAAATAGATCAAGTCTTCCTTTTCACATTCATCGATGTGTGCTCACTATCAAATTCTCATAACAAGAGGTGCAATACACACTCTGGGAACATCCCAATGTGAAATTGTTAGAATACATGAGGCTCGATCACACAGCCCCATTTTTTTGTGCCCTCGCTCTTTGTAGACTACGTCAGTTTTCACCTTGGATTCAACAAATTAATCTGGAATCAAGAAGCACTTCCTCACCTCCCCTATACATGCAGGTACCACCATCCCCAAACTGGGGAAGCTGACAGCTGAAAAGGTTAAATTATTCCAAAAATACCTTCAGTGAAAGTAGTGAACAACTAGACTGTTTGGATTTGAATTATGGAATTCATAGTTATACTGATAAAATGAGGCTGTGTTTATTGAATATTTTTCACTATAACAGGTGGCTGGTTACTTTTTCCATGTTCACTTTGTAACGTGTAAGAAAAAGATGGTCAACTTAAATATTATACTTCTCAGAAACAGTCAACCACCTTTGTAACATTAGTACCACCTTCAGTATTTAAATACAAAATATTTCCATGTCATGCCTTCCAGTCTTTGTCCGATTGCTTTTTTTGTCAACTCTGGCAAGGCCAGCTTAAAGTAACTTAGTAAAGAAACCCTAAGGATTCATCAGTCCACCATCACTAAACTATAATTGTGCTATAGTCTGGGAACCAGTCGGAGGCGGAGCTGTGGCTCTGTGGCTAAGGATCTGTGGCTGGAAGGTTGCTGGTTCAAATCCCACGGCTGACAGAGGAACCCTACTCTTTTGGGCCCCTGCGCAAGGCCCTTAACCCCCTGCTGCTCCAGGGGTGCTGAATGAATGGCTGACCCTGCACTCTGACCCCAAGCTTCTCTCCCTGTCTGTGTGTCTCATGGAGAGGAAGCTGGGGTATGTGAAAAGACAAATTCCCAATGCAAGAAATTGTAGATGGCCAATAAAGTGATCTTATCTTAACCACATGTAGTATCCCAGATAGGATCACCTGAGGGTTTGCTCCTGCACAGCACTTGGTTGATAAAGTGTTGAATCATTGAAGAGCCATAATCCCAACTTCAGGAAAAGTGTGTGTCCTATTCGGGCACCCCTACAACTTTTTATTTCTCGATATCGCAGTGCTTCTTTGCTACTGTTGTAAAGGCTCACGAACGTTTTGCTTCAGTCCAGGATTAACAGCATGCATTCTACTGCATTATGGTGATTTGGGGAATATATGTATATCGGCATCAACCACTTCCCTATAATGTTGGTAGTGTGACTTGACTGTGAATGTACCATTTGAGCTATGCTTCTGACAAACTTATTTCCGAATACTTTTAGACAGAATGGAATGAATGAATCTAAAGTGGTGCAGAGTATTTAGTCCTGATGCAATGGATTTTGTAACGTGACCTTGGTGTTGGGGTGTGGCTGTTTCATTGGAAATGTTGGGGAACTCATTTATCCTCTGTCAAAGAGAGATCATCTAAAGTTCAACTGCAGTACATGTTATATAGCAAATCAAAGTCAATCTAGAAAGACTGTTCTGTGTTTCACTTCAGCCATGTGCAATCAAAGATTTTGTTGAAGTGCAGGTTGATACTGATGGTATTTTTTATAATGTATTAATTAACGCACGAGAATATAACTATCTTGAATTATTTCTATTGTGGGCTCAAACATTAGTATGAAATCTCCAATATGCTAGAATGAAATGATCAGATATTAAGACTTTGCTTAAAATCTTCATAATTTTCAAAATGAAAGTGTGTTTTGTAATGAACAGAGTTGGTGCGACCACTTGCGAATTGAAAAATGAGAATGTGGGGAAAAGGCAATAAAATACATTAAAAGAAAGGCAATTATTTCTTTTTCAGTATATGAATGCTGTTGGAAACGTGCCCTGAGTCCACAACTGATCAGCAGTACATGAAAAATTACATTAATGTGGCATTTTTAATATAGAATTTGCTTCTAAACATGTTTTACTATGTCACTGATTCAGATAACCTGACATTAATATGAAAAATTGCTCTAATTTGGGAGAAGAAAATTTTCGCTGTAATATTTGTTGAAAGCTTTTATCTGGAGCTACCAACTTGCAGCAATTGCATTATAGCCATCTTCTCTGCCAATTACAGCTAAATGTCTTGCAGAAAAAATAAGGGTAAAGCAGTAAAGGTCAGATTTGTATTCAGTAAAGTAAAATGATTGCTGGAAATTTAATGAATGTGAAATTTGCAGATGCAAGCATTGCAATCGAACAGAACCGTAATTAAGTTGCGCCATATTCACAGTGTAAGATTTTAAGTGATACAATGTAGTTGGGCTGGTGTCGGACAACTGAGCAGCAGTTCAATTTAAAAAATCGGGGGGGGGAAAGTTATTTAATAAATGGCAAGAAATCAGTAGTGTTGTGCCCTTTAAAGAATTATATCAACACTTCTGAATTTAGAGCGAGTTACATTTAGAAATAACTGAAGGCCTCTTGATCATTTTGGATTTGATTACCCGCATTTCAGGTTTTTCCAACTGAAACGGTCTGCAGAATGAGTGGGTTAAAAGGGTTGTCTTTTAAACATGTTTTGTATGTTAAGTTCTTATACAAAACTATTTTATTTATTCTGCAGTGTATCTATTACCAGGTTTGTGACAATACAGTAAAAGTTTGAAGCAGACGTGGTGCTTGATATTCTGCATTAGTGGTCTGTTGCTTTAAGTCCTCCATTTGTTTTTGGAAAGGTTCACTCCAGTGGGGGAACAGGTTTACTCCATCTTCCCTCAAATAATCTGTTGGCTCAGTCTGTCGTTTAAGATCGCCAGCAGCTGCATTCTGATCATGTTGACTTCATTCCGCTCTCTGCAGAGTCTTGGTCTCTGCTACAGCAAACCTGTTGTGCCCTGTCTGGTAACTGCATCCTCCCTGAAAAAGCAACTGTACAAACATTGGGTCTGCTTCATCTACAGAGCTGATATACATCATTATAAGTGGAAAGCTAGTAGTGTGTGTTTTGAGGTGGGGGTAGAGTTTCTTTTGACTCTTGCTCTCACAACAGACACAGAAGTGAATATTATTCATGGAGGACCCTGACTTAACCATAAACGATCATTCCCTTATATATTTTGCACACCCTCTGGGTAATGTCCTGTTCGTAGTTTCACCTAAAGGAACCTGAAGTAGTGGAACAGGAGGAGAGGGGTGAAAAGAACAAAAGAAAGAAGAGGCCTTGCACATTGTTTTTAAAGCTTATTGAGATTTGCCAGTTCATGAGTAACACTTATGCAGGCCCAGAGGAGATATAAGATTTTACTGCTGTCTGGCCACACAGATGAGATACCTTTTGAAACATTCATGGCTTCTATCTTCGGATTTATTTTCTAAATGAAGCAGTTGTTATAGACAAAGCATTTGTCATTTTCAGTTTAGAATAATCAAAATATTGTCCATAGAAATGCTAAGATTACATCTTTCTGTCAACAAAGATGCTTCCTTAGTGTGCATCTGTACTGGTCACTTAAGTCTGAAATGGGTATGCTTAGTTAGTAAAATCTGCATTAGTTAAAAAAAATCAGATTAGCAGAATTTGTACGCAACGGCAGAACAGAATTAAAATATGGTCATCTCCATATTCCAATAGGTCAATGATGATAAGGTTCATTTAGAGGTTATTATCTCACAATTATGTCTGAGGCAGTTTTTTGCATGATAAAATGTATTCAGCATGTCATTAGCATCCAGAACAGAATAAAAAAAAACAACTAAAAGCACAAGTACTACGTCTCTCAGGACGTAACATCATGACATTTGGTCTCCTAATAATGAATTCGAGTCCTTTCATCTAGGGGTTGTTAGCAGAAGCCTTCTTTGAATGAATGCATATTCTTTCCATTAAAATACTACTTTTCATTCATGACCTAACCCTTTTCTTAAAAGAACTTTTCCTGTCAGGTAGGAAGAGTCAAAATCAAATTTTTAGATCACCTTTGTTTGTAAACCTTAAAGTGTATTTCATACTGTCTCAATTCAATGTAGTATTGGTTTCTTAGTTAAGGAAGTTAGAAAAATAATGGATAAATTCTCCATTTCAAACAAATGTTAGCAGGTAGACTGGGGATTTCTGTAGCCTACAATATAGTAACAAATTCAAGTAACGCAAATTGCTATAGTATTGGAGAAAAATGAGTTTCTTTGCTGTGATTTATTTATCATTGATTTAGTCCTGAATAAGAGAGGTTTGTGGCGTTTCCCATGAGAATGCAGAAACCCTTAATCGAGAGAAATGCTTTTCGAAAACTGAGGAGGTGATCTTCCTTTTCTTAATCCACAAATTTGTTAGAACAGAGTGGAGAGATGGTGGCGCTGAAGTTTAGCTGTACCCAAATGCCACTAATCATGTCAGCATTCTACAGTTTGAATATGCAGCACGTACAAGATGATTGCTGCTCTCTAAGCCTTAGGGGTCCTATGTTTTATATTGACAGTGGTAGTGTACTTACTGCTGTCTACAGTGGTCATGAGACAGGATGGTGTGTGTTGCCACAGATTCTAAGAACAGTGAAGGGTGTCACCCATAAGATGTTTCATTTATACTATAGAAGTATATAGACAATTTTTAAAATGACAAGTGTTTAGTGTATGCAGTATATCTTTGTTAAATGTGAAACTCGCAGGGTTTACTGATCCAAGAGCAGCTGTATTGGATAAGGTGGGCTGATTCTCAAGATGAAACAACTTGCAATATATGACTCCATAAGACCACGAGGCTAGGAAAAGAAATTCAAAAACACTTTTAGAACCACTTTAAGAATTCCTGCACTTGCTCCTTCAAGTTCATGCAAAAGTTTTTTTTTTTTACATTTGAAATATTCATTGAAGATCTCGGCTTGCTTTCATGTTCTCTAAGCACCTGTCTGCTCGATATTTCTTGCAGCTTCTGGAGAAAAGCTTTTCAGATTCCTGCGATAGTTGTTTCTATAGCTGTGTTTGAGACATTGCAAATGATGGAATCTTATTTGCGATGGAAGTCAGACTGCAGCTTCACCGATACACAAAAGCAGAAGCCGTCACCTAAATAGCCTTAGCAACACTTAGTGATGAATGGTATTAAGTTGTTTTCGAATCCTGCTTCTTGCAATTTGTTAGAATCATGATTCCCAAGTGGAGAAATCGCACTTCAGTGAGAACTTGATTTTCAAGTACCAGAACAGTGTGTGATTTTTCCTTGCAGTCATCCAGGTCCTCTTGTGTATTCTGTTGTCATGTCTGGAATGTGTTTTCTCCTCAAGCATTTATTTTAACCTTAAATCTGCTGAAATTAACTTATTCCCCTTCTCATTCTGAAATATGAGACCTTTCTTTTTCTGAAATGGCATTTGCAGAAAGGTGCATTCATTGGTCTGTTCTGTAACGCTGCATTCTTGAAAATCACTTCTTTCACTGAAGTATTGTGTCCTTGTAATTTGCCGTGTTAAACAAAGAGACTGCCTTTTGGTAATTAAAAAGAACAGAATTCTAAGAAGATTAGACACAATTGAAACATGTACTAGTAGAGCCCTTTAGCTAATTATCACCATCCAGCCTTCCTTTTCTGAATCTACCCTAACATTATGACCAGTGTCACCAAATGTTAGAGGATACCGCTAGAGCCAATTAATTATCGGCTGTGTGTTTTTGGATTGCTGCATGGTAGATTATTTTTAAAAACCTTATCAGTTACACTTGTTAGTGAGTGCTGCATAAGCAAAATGCTTTAATCATGTTTAAATCCCAAGGGGTTTTTGTTTTCCTCTAAAATAACTAGAGAATAACCTTCAAGCAAGAGTTGCTCTTTTACACTACTTTTGAGCCCTTTGGAAATGTGTTAAACTCTGTCCTGTTTTTCAGGAACTGTTCTTGCACTGTTGTTGACATAATTCAAAATTAACTAGACTCAAAATGGTTTGAGACTACTACTGCAGCATGAATTTATATTACACTGATATTTAAGTATTATTGTTCTTTTTCTGTCTAAACCTAGTCCATTAGATGTAATACAGGCACTGACTTATGATGATGATAAGGAAGCAAGTATGAAGAAACATACTATTAAAGATAAATGAATGTTGCAATTTGTCCTCTTCCAGCTATAAAGAGGTTTTTTGGCATTATAAGGGGCCTATAGTTTTGTCACAATGACAAATGGTAAAAGTTCAAGCTTTGTATTGAATGCTTAAAGTGGAAATATGAGCGGTTCTTGCCTCTTTTCAAGTTGTCACATCTGGAATTTGACGTGCATCAGGAAAAGAGGCATTTGCTGAATCTGAATTCAATTATTTGAGGGATCAAACTTCACGATTTAACGCATTATTTCACAGCGTCTTTTTTTTCAGTTAAAAAAATCCCGAACCAGCTTTGTTCCTTCTCCTTTAGCATTTACAACATACAAATATTTTGTCTTGTAACAAACAAAAGTTTTTATCACATTTTCAAGCTGAAAACCACATTGTAATGCCATCATTTTTCCCAGATTAAACAAAGTTTTAGTTCCCGACGCCCTTTGTTTTATTGGTTTCAAATCCCCTTCTTAAAAACTTCACATTGAGGTTCTCACAGGAAAGTCACTTTTTATGAGGAGTCATCCCAGTTTAGTTGAATATTAAAACATAAGATAGGCCACAGGCCATTAGGTCCATCAGCCTCATCTTGGTTTATTCCTATATAGTTCTGTACCGGTGCTGGAGTTCTGGGTAGGGTTCTGGACTCCTGGCCAGAGGCTTGTGGGCTGAATTCTGATGGCATGTTGCTGTTATACCCCTGAGCAAAGAACATCTTTCTTAAAGCCCTCCTGTATAATTGGCTTTCATTGACAATAAGAATTTGTTGACTTATCGGGATGAAAACTAAGATAATAACCTGTCTCTCCTTTGGAAGAAATGTGTAAACTGCAACCAGTACATCCATTGCATGATTTGTCTTGCTTCCTGTAATTTAATCCTTTTACTGCGTAATGAATTGGAAGGTTATTCTTAAAGTGTCAGTTCTCCAATAAACCAGTTTATGAATTTCCATTTTTCATTACATTTTCTATATGAAAATTACTTGACATCTTTTGATCAAAGTTTGGGAACGAAAACTTTTAAAAGCTGAAATGTCAAGAAGGTTATCTGCAGTTAATGGTATACAGTCATTACAAACCATATAAAATGACAAAATCATACATTTCAAGCATATTATGATGAACTACATTTGAAAATATTACCTCCAAAAAAACAATTGCTGTGAACACAATTCATTCCGCAGGTGCCTGACAGCCTCCACAACCTGGAGTAACACTGCTGTTTATGAGGTAGATATACTAGTGTCACATTTGAAGGAGATGTTTTTCAGTAACTTAGTTCCGCATTTAACGGTATGTGAACATTGTTTGGATATATTGAATTTCTCAGTGAAAGGATTTAATGAATTTAGACATCTGAATTGTAATCTGATAATATTCTGTAGCTTTGCACGTTCGTGTGGAACATAAGCTTATCTAGTGCTAAATTTTCCTCTGTTGTCAAGTACAAGCCTTTACCAGCAGGACATGTTTCTGAAAGATGTCAAATCAAAGCCTCTTTTTTTTTTTTTTTTTTTGTAGCAGTTCAGTGTGTTTTCAAGGCTGTTAAAAAAAAAAATGCCAGTTATTATCTACTGGTATTACATAGGAATGTTTTCATGAAGACATTTCATAACAAGAAGTGGCTTTGCCCTTTTTAGGAATTCTTAATTCCTTCACAGCATTCCGTTACACATATTCCTAACGACTTTAAGGCCAGATTGGATTCCTTGTGATCAGCCGTCCGTTTTCTAACTGTTTCTTCCACTTCATTGCTGTGGGAGGAGCTTTTCCTGTCCAGCCACGGGTACGAGGCATGGTACATCCTGGATGAGACGCTAGCCCATACTTGCATCGGGGCAAGTGTGCCACGTGGCCAATTAAACTAAAAGTATGTTTTTGGACTGGGGGGGAAAACTGGAGTACCTAGAGGAAACCCACATGAACACAGGGAGAATATAAAAACTCCACACTGATAGCACCCCAGGTCTGGAATTGAACCCAGGAGCCCAGTATTGCAAGGCAGCACTGCGAACCATTGTGCCATATTAATCCTAATTGTGCGTGGGAGTAATAAAAAGATTTGGGATGGGCACAGGACCAGCGGAGTTTCCACCTTTTCTCATTGCATTGGTCATGAGGTTACCGGTTTGTTTTGCAAGCCGACATTCAGGGTTTTATTTCTGGTTGAACCTGCCTTTTCCCCTGGAGCGTTACTGTATGCAACAGGTGTTTCAGTTATTTTGATTTTGTTGTTGTGTTTTAAAACTAAGTATAATTCTTCAAAAGCAGCAGTTGTGCAGTTCAGCGCATTGTGATAGTGTTGGTAGATCACAATGAGGTAGCTTTAATGTTAATTGAGAAAAAACAGGCTAATGTAAAGGAAAAAAAAAACTGGTTTGTCCTCTTTTCTATGCATGTTATTCTGAACCTTTGGGCATTTAATTTTATTTATGTGCCGTTTTCCAGTTAGGTGTCTCAATGGTGACTTGCTGCTGCATGTTTGAGAGCCTTCTGTTTTGTGATTGTGTGATACATTTCTGATTTATTTTTGAAAAATGCCATTAGAATCGCATCTCTTAGAAAATAATTACCTTGTTTGGCAGGGAGTTAGTGTGGATAATAACTGCGAATAAACAATTACAGCCCAGTGCCTGGGCCAAGGTGACACACAGCCTTTCAAGTGAATCATTTTCCCCTTTTTCAATTAGCACACTTGATATCTGGCCTATAACATATTGGAACCTTGTGAGCTCTCCAGCGATCTTTTGGCTTTGGTTTATTGGGGTTTTTTTCCTTGTCCATGATGCAGCTAGCATTTTATTAAAGGATTGATGAAAGCTGTTACTAGGCTTTTTTTTTTCCTTCGCCCTTCCTGTTTGGCCATTTGAGATTTCAGGGCTGTCAAGCGTGGACATGCCTTTCTGTGAACACAAAGGAAAGGGCTTGTGTGGTAGCCAAATCAATTTTAAACAACTCTGGCACCTTGATGAAGAAGAAAGTAGGGTAAAATGTTTCCGCAGGGGTTGCAAAGAGTGTATAATGGGACAAGTCTTAAACTGAGAGTGACATGCCTTCAGGGTGGTGAAGTTTTAATATTTGCTTCATCTGTGTGGTTTTTTTTTCCCTTTTGGAGCATCTGGAGTTAAATATTTGCTCTTTTGGTTCCTGCACAACCCAGTTGCATCCAAATTCACAATACACTGGTGCCAACTTTTTAATATTGATGCCAGAGGCAGGGCATCTTCTGTGCTCATATTCTGGAGTAAATGCTGGTGCCGCGGTTGGTCCCTTCAGACCTCCTGAATAAATGTGCTGTTGCTCTTTGTTTGCTGCGCTTCACCATAAATATGGGTTTCTCTAGATTAGAGTGCTTGGACTCCAGTTATTCTGTCTCCTGCTGAGTGTATTGTGCTAGATTTACACAGTGGGAGTTAGTGGGATGTAAGGAGAATGCTGATTACTGGAGTTAGATTTTTTTTTTTCTCTCATTGTTTCTTCCTGTTCTGCTTTGACATCTATACATATTCATTCTGTGCTTATTTTAGCCTGGGTATTTATCGTACATTTGCAGTTCCCTGTTTTTCCCAATAATTCTGATTTGCACCAAATTTTGCTTCTGAAGTTGGTAAAACTGGAATTGACAAGAAAACAAGAGTGCCTATTAAGGTGATATTAGTGTTCATGAGAGGGCTAAAGCTTGTACAACCAGTGTTTTGCATTGGCACTGAAAGTTTATTCTCAGTTGCTTGCAGTCTTTCGTATGTCGGTGCAAGCGAAGGACCTGCCAAGAAACTAAGCTGTCCAGTAAATCATACTCTGATTATAATTTTATGAGACGGGATGTTCCTCTGTAGCAGTCTTTAGACTGTTGTAGAGTTGTGTGTAAATACGTGAATACGCATAAATAATTACTGATAAACTGAGGAGATTTTTTTTTTTTTACTGCATTGTAATGGAAGTTCTTCTAACAACAAAGTTGAATGAAACCGCCATCATCCAAAGTGTGCATATTAAGAGGCCAAAAGCTTGGCTGAAAGTTTTCTTCACCTGGACATTTTGGTCTTTGGAGTGTTCTGAGGTTTCCCCACATACAATATTGATTGCACTTGCAGCCCCCTTTCCCCTATTTTGGCATGTTTTGCATGTATGGGGAACTTACACTTTCTTATCCTTTTTTCAGGATCTAGTAAACATTGAGATGTTTCTCACAGCCAAGGAGGTAGAGGAATCTCTGGAAAGACAGGAAACAGCCACCTGTTTGGCGTGGTGCCACGACAATAAATCAAGACTCCGAAAAATGAAGGTAAAAGCTTTTTATTAGATCAAGTATATCTAAAACAGTACCCCCTACTGTGTTCATATATGGTAACACAGTTGTTTCTTATTTCTTTTATAAGCCTTTTTATGCTTTTTAATTTGAAGTTCAGATTATACTTCTGGATTATATTAATTTCAATATAATCCAGAACTATAGGATTCTGATATGAATCTAGGAAAAATATGAAACTAGGAAATGGTCTGTTTTTGTTTATTTTGCTTATTTAGAGAGCTCAAAGGACCACAGGTAAAATGGTGTTCCCATAACAGTAAATGGCAATGAGAAAATTCAAAAGTGTTGATTACTTGTAATGAGCAGAGAGACACTGTGTATTAACTGTGTTCACAGGACTTAGTTCTGTGGTCTATTCAAGAGCAAGCAGCTTGATTGATTCCAAAATTCATGTGATAAGTCAGCATATGTTTCTTTAAATGATTGCATCAATGAATAGATATCCTGTAAATGTGCAGATCCTTACGAATTTACATGTTTAATTTAAAACTGCACTCACTTGCAAGATGTCAGCTTGTGTTGTCCGGTTAAAGGGAAACTGCAAAGCTATTTTTATATTTCAGGATTAGAGAGAATCAGCACTGATGAGTGCATTACAAACCACAATAAAAGTAAAATGTACACAGTGACTTGTAAAACCTTCAATTTATATAACAAAATAGATAAAATTTCCAGGTGTGCACAGTATCATGTTCTGTGGTTCAGAACAAGGCAACAAGACTTCTGATGTGTTGCGTACTTATTGCATTGTAAATAAGCAGGCTTGTAAATACATCTTTTAATCCAATAGAAATATTGCTCTTGAATTTGAGATGGTTTTGCTGACAAATACTTGTTAATTCTGCATACAGATCACGTTAGAACTTTCTGTGAAATGTTGGTTTCACAACCTGTACTTTTGTGCTCGTACATCGCATTACATTAGTCATTACAGTGACTAGTGAGCAGGAAGGGCTGCTTAATGTCACAATTTGTGCCAACTCTCACACTCATCATTGGTGAGTCCTGGCATTTGTGACAATATGGAGACTTGCAGTACTTTCAGGCTTAATTCAGAATTTGTATAAAAAGTTAATATCGCCAATGGATTTGTTTTGTTATTGCGATTTAATAACGGGTTTGACTGCTGTTCCCCTTTAAAGAAGAGGGCTTCAGTTAAATGCAAGCACAAGTAAAACAAAATATTAAAAAGGCCAAAAGAAGATGAATGGACTATTGCAATGGTGGCTAAATAAGTCTTTTGTGTACTACAGCAGCAAAATAATTATAAAGGATGAAGTAAAATATGTCTGGGACAATAATCAAGAAACGTATCGATTATACAAGGGAAGTGTCCAAAGTACTAAATTAATATTTAATTCAGGTGTTCTCTAAGGACAGAGTCGGCTACATGCCTTAGGCAGTGGATAGACACTATTAAATAGAAACAGCATAGAAGAGGCAGGACTGATTTGAGTACTAGGAAGCACCAAAAAATCCCCAGGGCCTGATGGTTTCTTACTAATTGTACTCAAGGAAACAGTTGTTGTGCAGAAACCACTGACACAGAAAGAGGTAGTAGCCATGGGTTGGAAAATTGCTAATGGAGTGCCCATCCATAAGAAGGTTGAGAAAAAACTGAACTATCTAATTTTAGTGTTGCACGTAATGTAATTCAAACAATTATTAGAACTAAACTAGAGGATCACTTATGGAGAACAGATACTAGGGATAGTCAGCATGGATTTAGAATACGTAAGTCTTGCTTAATCAAGTTGTTAAAGTTCTATGGACAAGCAACAGCAGTAAGGAATAGCCATAGAGCATATGATAAGGTGTATTTATAGTTTCAGAATGCTTTTGATACAGTTCCTCATGAAATATTTCATTCCTATTAATGTTGTAATTACTGGAGTACCACAAGGAACTGTATTTGGACCACAGTTCTTCCCAATTTAAATTACCTAGATTCTGTTACAGTAATAAATTATTCAATGTTTGCATTAGATATCAAATTAGGATGATTAGCTAACAATGTAGAGGCAGTAAATAAAATTAAAAAAAGATTTAGATAAAGGCAGGAAAAACACTTGTCAAATGAAGACAGGTGTGGGATTTTTGCATGCAGGTTGCAAAAACAAACTACACATTTAAAACAGGAATGATGTGCTAGAAGAGACTTGGGTGTTTATGTTAACACGTCATTTATTAGGCATGTGGGGCTTTTTTATAGTCAAAAGTGGAGTAATAAAATCGAGGGATGTTAATATAAAATTCTATAATTTTATAGAATTATTGGTTGTGAACTAGTTTGACCTAATTTAGAAAATTGCTTACAATCTTGGTTACAATGTTCCAAAAAACATTGTAACTACATGGTAGTGCATTTCAATCTGAAAACAGCAGACCCGAAGGCTAACGAGAGCCACCCAGCTATGTTATTGAAGCTGACACCCTGGCTTCTATCAAGAAAGGGCAGGATATGGTCCTTGGATCGATTAATTAGCTAGTGCTGTCATTCGGTGCTGCACAAATGCCTTTCTCCAAAGGCTGCAAGTGACACGAGATGGACGGCAAATTCACCACAAATACAAACTGACAATTTGAAACTGAGTGCAGCTGACTTAAATTTATAAAATGACCTCATGTATGTAATGAATAGGAAAATTATAGCACATTATTTAATTAGTTGTAGAAATGAGGTCATGTTTCTTACATTGTTCTGCATCTTTCTAAAATGTAAAGTTTCTAAAAAGGTAATACATTTTGAGTTCATTACCAGAAGTTTGATTTTAGAAGAAGACTTCAACAAATTTGTTTTATTATGTTAAAGAATGTGTACAAACATTTTTGGTGCCTGTGTGACGGAGCAAACCGAGTTGAGTTGAGAGCAGTTGATTCTCAATCCTGGTTCTGGAGGGACCCCTGTCTCTCCTAGCTTTTGTTCCAGCTGAGTTCTTAATCACTGGGGGTATTGATTCCTGTAATTGAACTTCCTGCTTGGTTAGACCTTTTAAAGACCTTTTTAATTTTCTGCACAACAGTGTTTAGTTTCAAAAACGTTCTGCTGCAGCAATGGATTTTAGCACACTGGAATTCATTCTTTCAGTCCTCAACTTGGCTTTGTGGCAAGCTCTTATTTCCGTCTTAACTCTTCATAGGTGATCAAACACAAGTTGAAATGATGTATCAAACACCCCCCCAAAAAACTTTTTCAATACAGCAATTAATGAGATTTCATATCCTTGAATAAGGGTAGGTGGAAAACCCAGACAGGGTTTGAGAGCTAATTACTAATCCCATTCAACTTCTTAAGAATAATAATTGGAGTAATTGACGTGTCGTTGACTAAGAGCTCATTTGGAATGTAAACCATAAGAGACAGGAGATGGGTTGATAACCCTTTATCTTGAATATAACAATTCAGTTTTTCTGGGAAAATATATTCCTGTTCCAAGAGAAAAAACAACAACTTACTGTACCTGTTCTTGATTTTAATACAATGCAAGTGTGGGGAAACATTATTTAGATAATTATGAATTGCTGTGATTTATCACAGCTGATTCTAATGTTTTAAAGTAATAAGAATAAGGATTAGAATCAATTTTAAACCCTCGGTCCTCCAGCACTGCAGAGCAGCTATTGTGTTTGAATTTAGTATTGGCTGCTTAATCAGAAATGCCTTGTTCTGCATCATCAAATGTCAGAAAATGTTAAATGTGTTTAACATAAAGTGTTAAATGATCATATTTATTTTTTCAGTTTCTAATTTTACGGATTTAAAATTTAATGTGAAGCCTTTAAAAAAAAAAAATGACCTGAAAGCCATTTCTGTCTAAACCACTTTCCTACAATTTGGAATCCCGTTTCAGCAGTGGAAGTTGCTGCTTAAACAATTTTTTTAAGAGAGTACGAGCCCTGGCTATTATCCCATCACTAAGCTGTGGAGTCTGTAAAGCAAGGTTTTAAATTGCAGTTTCTGTAAAAGATTGCATAAGACAAATGTGTTCCTGATCCTCTCCGTTTTGCATCATATTATTTTTACTTTACCTTTAATCATAGGCACATTCTCTAGCCTAGGATGCAATACTCATGTGTTTAAGAATCACTTTTTCCTCAAGCCAAATACTGAGACACTTGAGAAATGAGGCCCCAGATTCAAAATGAACATTAAATAGGCTATAGTTATCTTGTTCTTTAGGATTTGACTGTGACATCTCATCTTGTGTACTTTTTTGACAAAACTTAAAATCAGATGTTCTACATGAGCAAAAGGGATTTTTTTGCCTGTCAAGTTTGAAAACAAGCTGGCAGATCAGAGAAGTAATTTGGCTATGTTTGATATAAGATCTTTATTTACACAGCTTTTCCTTCAGCTGATTGGTAGTGATAAAATTGTTGATACAGTGGATCAGTACATAGCATTGATCCAAGATTGAAGCAGGAAGGAAAGGTGAAATGATTTCTCTTCTCTTTAATAGATTAAAGAGTTAATGATGCAGAACAAATTAAGTTGGGCGGTGTGTTGTATTCCTGAAGTGTTTCAGTATATATTTGTAAGCTGAGTTAAAAAGGTTCACTCTGTTACTTGCTTTATTTTGATTCCACCCTGAGTGAGGAGGAGGATCATGGGAAGTGACAGTACTCTCTCCATATTCTTACTTTGCATATGTATGTGGTTGCATATGTAGTTTTCCTTCCAGAGCTGTCTGGAGTTCAGCCTCCGAATTCAAGAGTTCATCGAGCTTATCCGCCAGAATAAAAGGATGGACGCAGTCAGGTATGACATACAGTTCTTCACTTATAAGTGTAAATACAATTTTATCATGACAAATTTCTTTTTATTATTGGCAGTATAGTTTATTAGACATTATAAACTAATTCTGTCTTACTAGTTTTCCAGATAAACTGTCAAGTTAAGGTTTCAATAATTAGTTTTTACATTATAATGCATGTTTACTGTAGCAGTCTTGGGGAACATTATAATCTGTACATCTCTCATAAGGCTAAAGGGTCCAAAAAGAAAGGAAGGCCAGATTTTGTTTTTTGTGGATTTGATAATTCTTTAAAAATCCAAATAATGTTGAAATACTGCAGATGTCCAGAGGCAGTTCTGATTTACAGCTTCATGGTCCTGTGCACAAAAAGGAGTGAAACCACATTGTCAGAATTTTCTTTTCATTATCAATCTAGTGAAATGATGGTGTTATAATAGAGAAGTAAACCTGCGTAAACTGAATATAAGTGACATTTCTTAAGAACTGCAAGCCTCTTATTTAAATGCTGCAGTGGTCTCTGATACCTACTGAAGCAGTGGCATTGTTTTATACAAATGCCAAGTGACAGCTGTAAGGGTCTTGCAGTACTGTGTGCCATCCAAAAAAAAATACTAATAAAAAATAGGTCAGACATGCATTAGGAAGCTATTGCCACATAGTGAGTGGGTTTGTGAAGGCAGGGAAGGGGGAGATGTGACATTTTGTTGAGCCACAGCTGGTGCTTAAAGAAGTTTTTGAAAGCTTTCCTGGGTGCCTGCTGGGAAGCACCAAGTCCTGGGCGTGTGCAGCTCAAATAGCAAAAAATGCAGCTTTGAAGAAGAAAAGCTCACTGAATAGAACCAGTGTCAGTCACTGAATAATGATGCATAAAAGAAAATAGAGCATAAAAAAAAACCTAGAGCACTTCAGGAATTAAAGTACTCAAGTGTCACTCAAACACCAACTGCTAAATCTGGCTCCAAATTACCACCTGGATTAAAACGGCTATGGCAGTTTCCAATAAATGTCCTGAGGCTGCTGTTAGATGGGAATAACTTTTAGCTGCCTCTTAAGGATTAATAATTTGTTTAGGAACAAGTAAAGTTGAAAGTGCTGCAGGTGCGGCACCTGAAAAGGGCTTGATAGCCAAAATGTTTCTGCTTCTCACATTTTAATGCGGGTTAACCTGTACAAAGCTCCCTGCTCAAATAATTATTTATACAACCGAGTAAAAATTACCTTCATTTGGAAACTCAAAAATGAAAAGGAATTGTTCTGAAATGAAAAACTTGCCTTTGTCATAGCTTGTCCGTTTTTGACGGGTGTTCTGCCACACAGATGTTGATAACACAAGTTGTAAAAGAAAGAGATGCGCATTTTCAAGAAAAAAAAATAAATCAAGAATAACGTTTAGATGAATACGTTTCAGCTGTGGAGCCTTCTTCGGGTGTACTCGCAGCCAAAACATTGTTTTCTTTCTTCTCTTTTCAGCATGGAATAAACCTATTACTTGTTCCTTTACAGCCTTTGCATGCTGATGCAGCTACCCACCTGAATAACGTTTAGCTGTCGACTTCGTGTCTTAGATATTCATAATACCTGATCAATTCATTTTGTACAGGGACTATCAAGAAAAACAGCCTTCATGTAAATGTGCTTTACATTAAATGTCTTGCATAATATAATTGCTATGTTTTTATAGCCTTTTACTGCATACTTAATTATACCCTATTCTGTTCAGAGTTTGGAAAATGCTTTAAAATCCTGAAAATGTGCACTATAATGATTTGGTTCTTTCATGGATGTCTATTAATAGGGTCCAGAAACGTGCTTTTAATATTGAGAAGAAGTGAAAAGTGCCATTTTGCATAGCTCCACTTGTATTTTGTACATTTGCCAATATATTTTACCAGCATGGAGCTACATTCACCAAACAGTGCTGAAAGACTTATTTTTGAAACATTTGCACTGTGATGGACCTGTTGCATCTGTAGTGTTTCAGAAACTTAATGAATGATCCCCCATTACCCTATAGTGTCTATAGAGAATATGCACCACCCTTGAACTTTTTATTTCATTTTTTTGTGCCTTTTAAATGAATATTTTGTGAGTCTGTTGGGATATCTCTTTTCCACCTTGCACACCTAGATTTGGCAACATTTGAGCATTTTTGCTAGCAGCCATATCACCCTACATCTCGCAACTGGCAGCCCACTGAAGCTAAGCAGGTGTGAGCCTGGTCAGTACCTGGATGTGAGTCCTCCTGGGAAAAACTAAGCTTGCTGCTGGAAGAGGTGTTAGTGGGACCAGCAGGAGGTGCTTACCCTGCGGTCAATGTGGGTCCTAATGCCCCAGTATAGTGACGGCAACACTATACTGTAAAAAAAAAAATGTGCCGTCCTTCAGATGAGACGTAAAACTGAGTTCCTGACTATGTGGTCATTAAAAATCCCAAGGTGTTTCTTAAAAAGAGTAGGGGTGTAATAATCCCTATCTATGAATTAGCTTCATCACTGTGTTCTCCTTCCTGCGAATAGTTGATGTGTGGTGAGTGTTCTGGTACACTATGGCTGTTGTCGCATCATCCAGGTGGATGCTGCACATTAGTGGTGGTGGAGGAGAGTCCCCATTACCTGTAAAGTGCTTTGAGTGGAGTGTCCAGAAAAGTGCTATATAAGTATTAGCAATTATTATTCTTTTCGAAACTTTTCAAGTTCTGTCAGGTTCCTTGGAGAGCATTGGTGGACAGCAGCCTTCAAGTTAAGCAACAAATTTCAAATTGTCTTTAGGTTAGGACTCTCATTGGGCCACTCCAGGATATTTGACCTTTTTGTTCGTTAGCCACCCAAGTGTAGCTTTGGCTGTGTACTGTGGGTTGTTGTCATGCTGAAAAGTGAACTCTTATCTCAATTTCAGCTTACTTGCAGAGGGCCAGAGGTTTTCCTCAGGACTTTTATCTACTTTGCTCCATTTATTTTACCTTTAGTCTTGACACGAGCCCCAGTCCCTGTTGATGAGAAACATTCCCATAACCATTCCCATAAGATGCTGCCTCTGCTATTCTTCACAGTAGAGCTGGTGTTCTTTGGGTGATGTGCTCCATAGGTTTGGCCCTAAACATGGGCCAAAAGTTCCATTTTAGCTTTGTCAAAGCTCAGAACTTTCTGGCATTTTTTTCAGTATCATTTGAAAGTTTTGTTGCTGTTTTTTACAGAAATGGCTTCCTTCTTGCCATCTTTCCATATAAGACAGATTTATGGATTACTTGAGATGCTGTTGTTGTCACAGATACACTTTGACCAATCTAGGCCGTAAAAGCCTGTAGCTCTTTCAAAGTTGTCATTGGCTTCTTGGTAACCTCTCTGATCAGTTTCCTTCTTGCTCGACCATCTGGTTTAGAGGGATGGAAGATTTGGCAGGGTCTTGGTGGTTCCGCACACCTTCCACTTAATCATCTTGACAGTTCTGCAAGGCACATTCAAGGCTTTTGAATTTTTTTTTTATACCCATCCTCGGATTTGTGCGTTTCCAAAACGTTGTCCTGAATTGCTTTGGAAATCTTGTGGATGCACATGGTTGACTCGTTGCTTTGAAATGCACTAACCAGTTGAGAGAATATACAGGAATTCAAATTGAATTGAATTGATTTGCCACAATTTAACACAGGTGGAGGCTAGTTAACTTGGTATGTTCTGTTGAAGATTTTTGGTTACTACCAATAATCCCTACAGAAGACCGGTTATTTAGCTCAGCAGAGTTACTCACTGTCTAGGGAGTGGCACTCTGATATTTGTTCAGATTGAATATCGATGATGATCTTCAATAAGTATCTCCTTTAGTTTCTTGGAAATGCTAGTTGTTGCTAAATGAGTTTTGGTTTGAGCAGGTTCCACAACCTTTATATAACTGATAGTATTTAGATGTCTATTGTCTTTCTCTGTTTTTATCTCAAGCAGAAGAACATGATACTATACTGAAGGCTTTCACAGCAAATTGTGAAGCTCCATATATTGATCCATTGTTTTACACTTCAAGTCAGTTTTAAAGATGTCTTTAAAATGATGTCGGTTGTAAAAGCTTGTCTTATGGAGGTGCCAGTGCTGTACTTAGAGATCCCAGAGCACAGACTAAAGTGCCAGAGTACAGTTTGTTCTCTGTTTTGTCATTCAATCCCCATTAGGCTTCTCAGGTGTCTTTATTGGAGTCTGTTGGTGTAAAAGTGAAGGGGAAGTAAGGGGTTCCAGTAATGAATAGTGGTGCTAATTTCTCTGTAAATACAACACTTTATCCTTAAGGTAATTTTCTGTAGCTCTTGAAGTGGACAGTAGTTGATGAAGCTGTGCTTATTTTTCAGATCTTTTGATGCAGACTGCTACAATTTGTCTCTGTGCTTACCAGAAAAGTGACCTTACTGGCTTAGCTATGTTGCTGCTGGTCAGGCAGAATCCTTGCTCCAATACCATTACTCCCTGGAGCTGGATGCTATGTGACCTCGGTTTTCTTAAGGCCTATAATGAAATCCAGAAGTAGATGAATTAACAAGAGCTGGTTAGCAGTTCTGTGTCCCCTTCAATATGATCAGTGAGCACACAGTCATTAGTATACTGGAGTTCATGTCCTGCAATCTCCCTGATGAGAGTCTTGGCATGTAAATGAAGTAGATTCGGTCTGGATCACTACTTCTGCTATTAGCGCCATTTTATACTTGTAGGTAGGACATTTTTACCCCATTTGTAGAATTAAATGGTCCTGATTGGCCTGAAGAAGGCAAAACCTACTTGTCATACCATCATGAAATTGTGATTTTATCCTGGATCCTGACTGGATGCCCAGGCATTTTAAGTAGTTTCCATAGACTGTCTCTGCAGAGTGTCAAAAAGGCTTAATAAGGTCAACAAAGGTCACATATAAAACATGGTGGTATTCAATATACTTGTAATTGTCCGAGACTAAAGCTCATGGCCATCAAGCCACAGCCTTCAATAAAACCACTTGGCTTTTATGTACAATTACATTTTAATGGTTTTATTGACACTATTTTTGAATGAGCTTGACCAATTACATAAAATTAATAAAAGAGAGACCTCCTGTCCTTGCTGGGTGCCTGCCAACAATGCATCCATCGAGTGCTTTATATAATTGGTAGTATTTTTGTGACTGCAAGTGCTGAATTTTAATTATATTGCCAACGTTTATTTTCCACTTCCCGTTTCTTCTGGAAAACGGATGTTTGTTGTGCTTATTTCTTCCCACAGGTCTTGGAGCCTTGAGGTAGGGCACTTTACACTGGGGGTTTTGGTATTCAGTAGTTTCTGGATCCGTCTGTAGTTTCTATCAAACCAATTCCTGTCTGTTCTTGGAGCATCAAGAATTTTTGAGGAGACCATATAGACTGTGTGCCCTTTAACCTTTACCAGCATAGTTCATGGCGTGAGTTTCTTATGAGGCAAAAGAGCCAAAAGAGATGTTTCTGTTTACCACTAGTGTCACTTTGTTATAGGTTGTGCTGTCTTACTTTTAGATGCAATGCTCAATATCCCCACACACGCCTCTTATCACTTGTCTTATTATCTTTTAGATGTCATGTAATATATTAGTGCTTGTTTTGATCTAGAGTGCATCCTGCCAGTTTTGTCATGGTTAGGAAGCTGAAAGCACATGTTAGAAGTTGAGAAGTCATTCAAAGAGCACATCCTCAATTGGAGTAGGGAATTGTGGTTGGTCTTGCCTACACCATCCTCTTTAATCTGCATTCTAGGGATTGGCATTAAAGAAAAATTAAATAATTGAGTCCACTTCACTCTTGTGTAGGTCTTCAGTGAAGTTGTTTTTTTTTTTTTTACTTTGGCAGTTCTCTTGGCTCATCAGAGTGTGAATGTTGCAGGTTTCGAAGGGTGTTTGTGCTTTTTAGTTCCACCTATTCAGTAAATACCCACCTGATCAGAGCTGATCATTTTTCTCCTCCCCTGACTAGGCTGGATAATGGTGAGGCAGCACCTCGAGTAACTTGGAAGTCCTGCAAGTAAACCACTCCTGTAAATATTGCACAACACATCTCTCTTACGTTCTCTGTATGTGAAGTTACTGCTACAACTTGGTGAATGTCTTAGAAATTGACAAACTCAGATTAATTTATTTTGTACAGAGCCTTTCAAGAAAAACGGCCCTCATGTGAATTTGTTTTACATTTAAAGATCTTTCATAATCTGATGATTTGCTTAATTTGCTTATTGGACTTGCTGCATCACTCCTCATGCCACACTACAGGGTTTTATTGGTCCCAAAATGCAAAACCATTACAAAGACACATCTGTGTGATTTATCTACTGTCGATAGTCTGCCTGCCATGGCTAGGAAAGTCTTGGTTATCTTCATTTGGCTTGCTGCTGAAGTTATGGATACCATTGAGCAAATTTGAGTTACTTTTCAGCTCCTCCTATTTGATGGCATTTACTTCATTGTGATGATAAATTATTTATAGTTGGGTAATCTGTTGTAAGATACAGGCACTTCTTGGGAGACCAATTATCTAACTGCCCTTCATTGTTGACCAGTTGTAGTTCTGCCTGTTGCCATGATAGCAGGATTTCATATCTGACCACATGAAATCTAACCGGACCTCATGCAAGGCCATTATGGATCCCATAATCCCCTCTTCCTAATATGTCCTTAACATCTGCTTGGTCTGAAATGTCCTCTCACTGACCCTTCATCCCTTACCAGTTTGGGCTAGGACTCTGCAGCCACTGTGCCTAATTTTTGCTTTTCTATTATAATCATTTTTTTATATGTACAAAGGTGTGCAGAGACATTTACTTATCTTGGTGACTACCATTTGCATATTAATTACCTTCATGCAAGTGTTTGGCAACATCATTTTCATTTATTTCCATTAACTCAATCCTTATAAATAAACTCCAGCACAATGCTTTTTTACATGTGCAGCATTCCAAGTGCCATGTTGCACACTGCTATTGGATTCTGCTGTTAACACACAAAACATTTTCTGTGCTTAATTTACATAACCATTTAGTTAATGAGGCCTGTAATGTATTGATAAACCGTACTAAACCTAGGCTGCTATCGGGAAAGGACTTAATGCATTTTGAATTGTGCTTTATTCAAACACTGCTGTTGTGATCATCAGAATCCAGCACCATGTATGTAAGCCATGTATGTAAGAAGACATTTAGCGACGAGTAAACAGTATTTCTTTATACCTTATCCAACTGTATTTATACGAGTCATGATCTGAGTGATGTTACATTTTCATTTTAGTGCTGGTCAAATGTCTGCATGGATACACTCTGGTTTTTGAACAATATGAACCAAGTATTTTATTTTTCCCAGGCATGCAAGGAAACACTTCAGCCAGGCAGAGGGGGGCCAGCTGGATGAGGTCCGACAGGTGATGGGAATGCTGGCATTTCCCTCCGATACACACATTTCTCCATACAAGGTAACACGTCCTGGCAGGGTGGAAAGGGTTCGTAGTGACCCTTCGTGTCATTGCTGATTCTCTATTTCATTTCTGCTAGTGTAGAGAAGACCACAGCTTTCATGCTGTACCATTCAAGACAAAAGAGAACAGCCTGGAGCTAGAACAAGAATAGCTAAGATTTACAAAATGTAAATGGCAATTCAGTTTAAGGTCACTTGATACATAATCAGTATCTTAAATTGTCCCTCTTGGGAATGAATAAAGTATTTTGAATTTAATTGAATATCAGGTATTAGCAGTGTTAATTTAGTCACCAATGTTTGATTGAGTCATAGTCTTAGTAAACTAAAGTGTCTGTTGGTCACTTTCTAGTCACCCACATTTAGTCTAGTCAATTACATTTTGACTGTAATTAGTCTTCCTTTTGTCAACCAAAATAGAATTGGGTTTTGTCACATTTTAATCGGGGAATTTAGTTCATTTGTATAATGTATAAAGGTGTAAAAAACGTATTTCTACAAAACATTTAACACATCTAATAAGATTCTGTCAAAAAGCGTAAGTCTTTGTTGCACAATCTAGAGTGAATTGATCCCCACAAAGGTAAAATATCAAATACAAGAAAAAAAAGTGCAATAATTGTTGTTAATAAATAATCTTGTTCAGAGACATCATATGAGTCTTTCCTAATAAGAAAATCAATTTTTTTTGTAAAGTTACTTTTTTCAATGTTTCAGTGCAAAATTATTACAATTTTATTCAGTAGCGGTTCCTATCAATACTGAATTTGCAATTACTGAATGTGTTACTTGAAACTATTATTACTACTGGACAGGACAAGTAATGTATACTTGGCATTCATTTAACTCACTAGTATATTATTAACCAACTCTTTTGATGCCATAATATTGCATGTTGTGCTAGCCTGTTATTTGCCAGACAGAAGGTAAATGTGCAAGCGGTGAACCTCATGTGATGAATTTCATTTCAGTACGAGTTTGAGTCAAATGGGTCTTTTTGTCTTGTCTTAATGCAATCAAAAATTCTAAGCAATTTAGTAATAATCATTGTGGATTATTTTCACAAGCCCTTTCTCATTTGTAAACTAAAATTAAAAACCAGTCATTGATGAACATTTTAGGCATCATTTACATTGACTAAATTAACACTGCGTATTAACCACAACTGGGCACGTTGTGTGATGTTTCATCAAAATTCTTTGTTTTCCAAAAGAACTTGAGACTTAATCTTACCCATGCTGAGCTTTCATCTACTATAAGACTAATGTATTTGTGCTATTTTCAATTCATAAACAAAATTGGTGCCTTCTAGCCTTGGAATTAGGCAATCGTCCATCTTTAAATACATCCATGTCAAGTTCCAGAACTCCATGCAGTACTTAGGGTTTTGACTGTATGATTAGTAGGAAGGTATTTACTGAGGATCACTTAATGCAGGGTTGTACATTCTATTTTTGACATTTTATTACTGGATGGTGTTTAGAAGGTCATATTCCTGTGGTAATAAAGTTAGTTACACAGCTGGTTTAATCACTTGTGTGTGCAGCGAGCAGGTGCCAACATTATTCTGCTAGTTGAATTAGATCATTTCAAAGCTGTCTGCTATTGGCTGCATCCTTTGTTGCTAGGTGCTAGAATACTGAGTGTAATCTTGGAGGGTAAGTCTTTCTATATAGATTAGACGTTTTATGCTTTACCTGGTCCATCAATTATATTTGTAATGCTACTGAAGGCAAGAAAGGCATACAGAACATTAGCAACCAATTCTGTATTGCTACACAACATAAACTCCAACATTGAAAAGATTCATGTCAATTCAGTGTTCAGAGGGGAAAAAAATGCTTAATATACAAAAATGATGGTTTGAAGAAAAAACAAAGTATGGAATAAGCAACTCTACGTTTTTGAAGTCGAAATGTCTGGTTGAGATTCGTGCATCAATTAGTTGGTAACTATGAAACAGGCCAGATGAGCCAAACTGTTAAAAATGTTAAAAGTGACTTCATTGAGAAGAAGTGGGTAATTAAAATTTTGATAAGGAGGATGCAGCTTTTTATTTATGGTGTTAATTACATTAACACTGGATAATGTACACCTGACATATTAAGTAGAATTCAAAATCTTCTTCAAGATCTTCTGTTGCTACTATCGCATTATATTTTCTTTTCTGAGAGTTTGATTGCTATAGTAGCGTTTTTTTTTTTTCAGCAGAATCCTGTTTGGCAATATGTTCAGCAGTGAGAAGGGAACATAACTGTTGTTCAGTAAAATTCAAAGATGTATTCCTGTCTTCAAAGGACCTCTTGGACCCGGCTCGCTGGAAGATGCTTATTCAACAGTTCAGATATGATAACTACAGATTACATCAGCTTGGCAACAACTCTGTGTTCACCATCACTCTTCAGGCAGGACTCTCTGCAATCAAAACACCGTATCCTTTTCAGTCTCTTGCATTTCTGATAATTGCTTATACTTCTATGGCGCTTTTCTGGACACTACATTCAAAGCACTTTACAGGTAATGGGGACTCTCCTTCACCACCAATGTGCAGCACCCACCTGGATGATGCGACAGCAGCCATAGTGCACCAGAACGCTCACCACACATCAGCTAACAGTGGGGAGGAGAGCAGATTGATGAAGCTAATTCATAGATAGGGATTATTATACCTCCCCCTCTTTTCGAGAAACACCCTGGGATTCCACACAAAGTGTGGAACGCAAAACAAAAAAGCATTAGCAATCCCACAATAAACATATAGAAGTATTTATAAATGGGCTTCTTAATTCTGTCAAGGGATTCTATATGACATGCTTAGTATTACAATATCTAGATAATATTTCACATCCTAAATTAGCATTATAAAATGTGTTATTCCTTAAATCACGTGGCTCACAGACAGTGCTATAAGGAAGATGGAACTTCAAAAAATCCGGACTGCCCTGTCTGCAGCAAGTCTCTGAACAAGCTAGCCCAGCCGTTACCCATGGCCCACTGTGCCAACTCCAGACTAGTGTGTAAAATCTCGGGGGAAGTGATGAATGAAAACAATCCCCCAATGATGCTTCCCAATGGCTATGTTTACGGATATAATGTAAGTATGTGTTATTTTCACTTGAGTGTGCCACCTATTTGTCGGTTTTTTCTTACTGTGAAATGTTCCTGCCTTGGTACCAGATAGACATAAACCATCAAGAATTCAGTTCTGTGCCCGGGAATTGTACTGAAAATCTAATCTGTTTCTTAAATGTTTTGTCGTGTTCTTCAGTCCCTCCTTTCCATTCGTCAAGATGACAAAGTGATCTGCCCAAGAACCAAAGAAGTCTTCAGCTTCTCCCAGGCTGAGAAAGTCTACATCATGTAGACTTGCAGAGAAGCAGAACTGCAGGATGTATAGGGTGTGGAGACAACCCAGCCTGGTCTGAGAGCACGATGGCAGTGAGCCCCAGTCTCTCCGGAGTCCAAGCTGCACACAGATGCCATTGTTTCTTATGACCAAAGAGCAAATATCGCTTAATCCCCCTGGAGTTTCTGTAATGAGAAGAATCCTGAAACAATAAGATTTGAAAGTGACATTCATGTTTTGATTGTGGGGACTTATACTGTTAAAGGACTTTTTTTTCAGTGAACATTAAGAAATTAGTTTCATTAGTGTTGTGAGTAGAGGCTCATCTTAATTCCAAGTGCTTCTGCCCTTTTTTATTCAGATGGTAAGTCCATCAGCAGATTTACCTTACTGGTGATGAACTGCAGCACTGTTTTTTTAAATACAGATTAGGACATCTAAAACTTTGATTTGCATTTAAAGGTGTTACTTTGGCTGGGACTAACTAATGCTATTCAAACTGCGCATTCCTAGATAAACCTCCCTTTATGATTTCAGAAAGCCTGCTGCTTCTGATCTGTTAAGTCAGTTTAGTATTGGAATTGTAGAAGACAGTTTTAGAAAATACTTATGCATGTTTATATTGGTAGATTATAGGAAAGATTGTTCATGTAAAATTGCTAATCAAGGTTGTTTAATAAAAATAAATTGCTGTTTTCCTTTTTCATTCATTTTCCTTTTGACTGTCCCGAGAGAATATTCAGATTCAAGTCATATGTTTCCTACTTCTGTTCTTAGTGATGAATTGGAATGAGCTATTTGTAAGACCAACTTCTGCTGGGCAAGGAACAAAACTGACAAGTGAGAGACCAGCTTTGAATGGAGCTCTGAAGAAAATCTTAAAAATTGTCAATATTTTGTGTTCTTATTCAAATTCACAAGACAACATCTGACGCTTGAGTCTTTAAGAGATGCAATATTTAACTGTTCTGTAAGGCAGCTATAAGCTTGCTGAATGATCAAAAGTGAATGAATCATCGAGTCCTTTTATTAATAGGATTATAACCACAGTAATATGAATGTTTTGCTTGGAAAATGAACCTGGACACACCATTGACCGATTTATGATTTTACATGTATAATTCTCTTAGAACATGCTAAATGTCAGAAATATACAGTAAGGTACCTTATTCTCAAGCACATAATACACCATCTTAAAGAAAAAGAACAAAGGAACAGATTTGGCCATTTTCTTTGACTCTCTTAACTATACTGCTGATATACAGTACAATTGCTTTTTAGAGCAAAACACTTAAAGTGGTCCATACATTGCCTTGCAAAAAGTATTCAGCACTTTCAGTGATTTCCCATTTTAATTACAAATCATGCATCATATATATATATAGTAAATTAAAGAATTTACTAAATATATATTTTGGGGATATAACTCTTGAAAGGTACGTATCAGGAGAGGTGTATAAAAACAAATTCAGCCATCATTTGCCCACAGTAATTCTAGGCTTATCTGTGGAATTGGAAATTGAAGTATGATATTTGAAAGAAAGTATAGATATAATAATTGCTTACACTTATATAGCACTTTTCTGGACACTCCACCTTACTCTAAGCACTTTATAGGTAATGGGGTCTCCCTTCCACCACCACCAATGTGCAGCCCCACCTGGATGGTGTGACGACAGCCATAGTGCGCCAGAACGCTCCCCACACACCAGCTATCAGTGGGGAGGAGAGCAGAGTAATGAAGCTAATTCCTAGATGAAGATTATTAGGAGGCCATGATCGGTAAGGGATGGGGAAATTTGGCCAGGACGTCAGGGTTACACCCCTACTCTTTTCGAGAAACGCCCTGGGATTTTTAATGACCACAGAGAGTCAGGACCACGGTTTTACATCTTATCCGAAGGACGGCACCTGTTTACAGTATAGTGTCCCCATCACTATACTGGGGCATTAGGACCCACATGGACAGCACGGTGAGCGCCCCCTGCTGGCCCCACTAACACCTCTTCCAAGAGCAACCTTAGTTTTTCCGAGGAGGTCTCTCATCCAGGTACTGACCAGGCTCACACCTGGGCTGCCAGTTGTGAGTTGCAGAGTGATATGGCTGCTGGCAGTAATGACGCCAGGACAAAATTTATTTGAATGGTGTTGAAACAGTGAATTACTGCTTTAACATTTTCTCAAATTGTACCATTTTAAATACACCTGTTTTTTTAATCTAAATCCAATAAGCCCCTTGACCAGTGATATTTTTTTATTTAATCCACTAAAAAAGCATCTTTTTATAAAACCTTTGAAATGTGATAAGACACAGGATAATAAAGAAAGCTAAAGCATTGTTACCTTTGTATTCCCCATAAAATTTCAAAGAAGCTAAGTCTATACATTTTTATTAATTCATTACTTTATTTTGATACTTTCTTTTATAATTATGGCAGCCAAGACAACTTGTACCTAAGCTACAAGTATTTAATTGGTAAACATGGTAAAACCCTCATTTGCTGGGGAAATTCTCTGGCTAAATTCAAATATTTAAATCATACAGTATGTGAAATTTCTTGACACTATGGAAAATGTATATAAGATAAGATCACTTTATTAGCCCTATACAATTTCTTGCATTAGGAATTTGTCTATTCACATACCCCAGCTTGCTCTCCATGAGACACACTGACAGGGAGAGAAGCTTGGGGTCAGAGCGCAGGGTCAGCCATTGTACAGCACCCGTGGAGCAGTTTGGGTTAAGGGCCTTGCTCAGGGGCCCAACGGAGTAGGATTCCTCTGCTGGCTGTGGGATTTGAACCAGCCACAGGCACAGATCCTTAGCCACAGTGCCAACGCTCTGCCCCCTATATTATTGGAGCACTCGCAAAAAAAAAACTAGTGTCAAGACTAAAGTAAAGTGTCTATCAGCATATTTTTAAAACTTAGTGAAGTAGACCTTCATACAGTATATACATTAAGAAATGTCAGGCATTTTAAGCCTAAATGGATCTTTGAGCAGCATATATAGTCATAAATAAGTGATTTAATGCTAAAATTATCCTAGTCAAGAGGTAGGCAGGATTCTTCAGGATTACAGTTCTACATCTTTTATTGGTTATTATTTATATTCTACACATATACGATTGTATGTGCAGGTATTAAAGCATCATTTATAGCTGGAAAGTGTGTATTTTATTGTTCTGAAGTTCCTAATGTGTATGTGGTGTGCCTGACCAAATAAAACCATAAATAGGAAATTAGCATTCATCTACAATACTCTATAAAAACCCTAATGTTAGTAGTTGTGTACAATTGGAAGAAAAAGTTTGGAATTACTTGGATTTCTGCATTCATTACTCATAAAAATGTGGTCCGATCTTCAACTAAGTCACAATAATACACCAACACAATCTGCTTAAACTAATAACACACAAACAATTGTACTTCGTCTTGTTAGTGCTGAACACATCGTTTAAACATTCTAGGTTGTTTCTAAACATTCTAGGTTGGAAAAAGTATGTTGAACCTTTAGACTAATGAATTCTCCAAAAGCTAATTCGAGTTAGGTGTTCCAATCAATGAGATGAGATGAGATTGGAGGTGTGGATTGGAGGTGCCCTGCCCTATAAAAAAGGCACACAAAGGTTGGTTACTGACAGATTCTGCTCTTATCAAGAAAGAGCTGTTCATGTGAACCATGCGCTGATCAAAAGAAATATCAGAGGACCTTAGAAGAAGAATTGTAGAGATGCATAAAGCTGGAAAAGGCTACAAAAGCATTTCTAAAGGTCTGGTTGTTCATTAATCCACAGTAAGACAAATTGTCTACAAATGGAGGAAATTCAGTACTGTTGCTCTTCTCCCTAGGAGTGGGCGTCCTGCAAAGATCACAGAAAGAGCGCAGCGTGCAATGCTGAAGGAGGTGAAAAAGAACCGTAGGGTAACCGCAAAGAACCTGCAGAAATCTCTTGAACTTGCTAAGTCTATAAGACACACACTGAACAAGAATGGTGTTAATGGAAGGACATCACAGAGGAAACCACTGCTCTCCAAAAAACCAACATTGCTGCACGTCTCAAGTTTGCAAAAGACCACCTGGATGTTCCACAATGCTTCTGGGACAATGTTTTGTGGACGCATGAGACAAAAGTTGTTCTGTCTGGGAGAAACTCGCCACGCTATGTTTGGAGGAAAAAAAGCACTGCACACCAACTCCATAACCTCATCCCAACTGTGAAGCATGGTGGAGGGGGCATCATGGTTTGGGGCTGCTTTGCTGCCTCAGGGCCTGGACAGCTTGTTATCATAGAGGGAACAATGAATTCAAAACTGTATCAAGAAATTTTACAGGAGAATGCGGTCCGTCACCTGAAGCTTAACAGAAGTTGGGTGATGCAACAAGACAATGACCTGAAACACAGGAGAATATTTGTGTTCTGGAATGGCCATGTCAGAGTCCAGACCTCAACCCAATTGAGATGCTGTGGCATGAGCTGAAGAGAGCTGTTCACGCAAGGAATCCCAGAAATATCAATGAACAGAAACAGTTTTGTCAGGAGGAATGGCTTAAATTTCCTCCTGACCGTTGTGCAAGTCTCATCAGCAGCTACAGAAAGCACTGGGTGGAGGTTATTGCTGCTAAAGGAGGTTCTACCAGTTAGTAAATGCAAGGGTTCACATACTACTTCCAACCTAGACTGTGAATGTTTAAAGTGTTCAATATTGTTTATTGTTTACAATTGGTTTGTGTTATTAGTTTAAGCAGATTGTGTTTGTCTGTTATTGTGACTTAGTTGAAGATCAGACCACCTTTTTATGAGTAATTCATGCAGAAATCCAGGTAATTCCAAAGGGCTCACAAACTTTTTCTTGCAACTGTATAATTTTTAAATTAAATTTAGATTAATATAAAATTTCCCAGTTGGCTATAGTTATACTTATCCCAACAGGTAGGGATATTATATAAGATGAAGAATGAAAACTGAATACCTATGCCACTAGCTCTACACCAGAGCAGCTCCTTCCCTAGTCAGTGCCTCTTGGAGGGATGCTGTAATGAATTGCTGTACAATGGGGTTGGTAAGGTGAGCTGGTGCAATTATCAGCACATGAAATCACAAACTCCACCTTTACAAGGGTTCCAGCTGGAGTCTGCAAGACAACAAGAACAACAAGATATTCTGCTCTGTTTGCTAGACCCAAACATTAATGTCACTGTCAATGTTATAAATCTAACAGCTGCTTCTGAATAAAATGGACCTGTATTCCTGTCACTTATTCCCTGTTGTCAGTCATCTGTTTAATAATACTTTTCATAAATTACATCAATCACACTGTCCACCTCTTTTCCATTGAAAACTGCTTTATAAACTGGGTTTTATTAATTGTTTATAAACCTGTCAACACAGAGCTGTCTGTTAAAATAGAACACACTGCCACGGTGGGTTAGTAAGAACACTACTTACAAAATCTTCAAAGGAGTTTCCGAAGAGATCAGAACTAGCCTTCAGAAAAGATTTGTCCGGAATATAAAATGTAGTATATGGGGACTGATGTTCACTTTATGAAGTGAAAGGCTACCCATAACACAGGCCTCTAGAAACATTGTAGCAAGAATTTATGAAATATATATTTTTGTTAAGAAAACATAAGACTGGTTACAAACAAGAGCCCATTCGGCCCATCTGGAAATTAATAGATTGATACAAGGACCTAATCTATTTGATTCTTAAAGGATGACAGGATCTGAGAGTGATTCTTTAGTTCTATTTGTTTCCATATCCTTATAGGCAATACAAATCAGACTTATTGATCTATAATAACTTGGCTCAGTTTTCTCACCCTTCTTATGGATGGGTACTACATATTCTCCAGCCCATACAGTAAGTAGTATACCTTTCCTGAGTGACTGTTGGAAAAGTTGTCTCAATGGCTTCTGAATAATAACTGTTTCCTTGAGTACAATCAGTTAGGCCTTGGGGATTTGTTAATCTTGAGTGTTTCTAGTATTTGCAACACTGCTATAGCTCCTGTGCTTATGCTACTAATAAAGAACTTTGTCCATCTTGTGTCCGAAGCATGCAAAGCAAACACTGCAAAGAAACACTCTTTTAGTGTATCAGCTATTTCCCTTTCATTGCACGTTTCCCATTGTTGTCCATAATATGTTTTACTTCATTATTAATTATTCTTTTGTTGTTGTAGTACTGAACAGTATTTTAGCCTCCATTGCAATATTCTTTCCCATCTTCCCCTTTAATTGTACTCCCATTTCTTTTGTTGGATCCTGTTGTTTCTGATCATTTTATAAAGCACTTTCTTTTACTTTATATTTTCTTTGCTGATTTGTTGAACAATTTGAGAGTTTTGTTTAGCTTTACTAAGTATTGGAATAAATCTGTTTTGTGCTTCAACCCATTCTACACTAAGTCCATATCTATCCCATCTCATTCTATATCTCTAAAGTACTCTTGCATTTCTTCAAGGTGTCCTTTCCTGTGAACTGGATTGTAACTATTGATTTGGACTTGGTACATACAGTTTCATACCACAGAACATTATGAAAACAGCTCTCTAATAGTTCTCTAATCTGTTTGCCTCACTGTCTTGATTGTTTGAAAAGACAACATCATTACAAGCATTCCTCTTGTACGTAGGTGCTACAGCACAATTGGTGAGAAAGTAGTCATTAATCTTGTCTACCATTTCAGTTTCTGGTGCTATCATTCCTATTTGTTTTTCCCAGTCTAAGTGGAAAAAAATTGAGGTCTCATGTAAAAACAGCTTCTTTAATACATAGATTATGAATTTCATTACACATTGTTGTATTATAATCAGCATCTGTATTTGGTGGTTCTCAGAATTTTTGACCAGTTCCATATAAATTCTCAGACACATCAGTCCTCTAGTTACAGTGCCTGAACCTCAATATATATATATTGATATATAGCTCTATTCTTTTCCGTCTTTTGTCTTTCCTATCTCCCTGAACAAAATGTGCATCTGGTAATGTTATATTCTTCGCCGAATATTAGAATTGCAGATAATATGTATATAGTGAATATTTCAGTTTTTAACACTTTTTGAGTTTGTTGTTTTGAAAAAATCCTGTAAACTAGGTAAGTTATTGTGCTCCCAATTATTTAAGATCTACTGATGTTAACGTCAATACATTAGTGAATGTCACGTTTCTGAAAAAAAAATTTCGGGTAAGACTAAAAAACAACCCGTCCTAAACCTGACTTGGGCCCCAAAATCCAGCGCTGAAAAAAAGTCTAAGTACTGTGTGAATCTTAACCCTAACCTAACCTGGGCTGTCAACGATGCATTTCCGCGATTGATATCTGAGCCACACTTGGCAAAGGATTTTGACATGTTCCCCAAACTTAAAGGTAGAAGTGGGAAACAATCAAGACCGGTAATCAAAGTTCTTGCAATTGAACGATATTCAATAATGCTTGGTTACTACTTTTGATGGGACCGATTCAGATTAGGGATAAAATTACCACGAGGTGCACCGCGCCACCCAAACCCCAGAGAGCATCTGGAAAAAAAATGTCAGGTAGGACTAAAAAATTACCCGTCCTAAACCTGACTTGGGCCCCAAAATCCAGTGCTGAGATTAAATATTGTCTAAGTACTGTGTGAATCTTAACCCTAAACCTACCTTGGCTGTCAACGATGCATTTCCACTATTGATATCTGAGCCACACTTGGCATCGGATTTTGACATGTTCCCCAAACCTAAAGGTAAGAATGGGAAACAATCAAGATCGGTGATCAAAGCTCTTGCAATTGAATGATGTTCAATAATGCTTGGTAACAACTTTTGATGGACCATGGGCCATCCAGACCCCAGAGAGTTTCTGAAAAAAAAAATTCAGGTAGTACTAAGAAACCACCCGTTCTTAACTTGACTTGGGCCCCAGAATCCAGTGCTGAGATTAAAAATTGTCTAAGTACTGTGTGAATCTTAACCCTAAACCACCTGGGTTGTCAACGATGCATTTCCACGATCGATATCTGAGCTTTACTTAGCATCAGATTTTGGAGTGATTTTAGATCAGTTACGAGTGGGAAACAATCAAAACTGCTTATCAAAGCTCTTGCAATTAAATGAGATTCAATCATTTTTGGTAACAGCTCTTGATTAGATCAACTCAGTTTTGGGACACAATTACCGCGAAGTGCACTGTGCAAAACTACTCGTCCTACAACTGAATTGGGCCCCAAAATCCTGCGCTGAGCTTAAAAATGTTCTAAGTAGTGTGTAAATGCTAACCCTAAACCTAGCTGCGGTGTCAACTAAGAATATCTGCGATCTATATCTGCACCTCACTAGGCATCGGATTTTGACATGTTCCCAAAACTAAAATTTAGGAGTGGGAAATTATCAAAACCATTGATAAAAGCTGTTGCAAATGTTTTAAATTCTATAATGTTTGGTTACAACTGTAGATCTGACCGACTCATTTTAGGGATACAATAACCGCTTGGTGCACCACACCATCCAGGCCCCAGAGAGTTTCAGAAAAAATAAATACCCAGATAGGAGCTGAAAACCACTCGCCCTTAACCTGAATTGGGCCCAAAAATCCAGCGCTAAGCTGAAAACTTTTCTCAGTAGTGTGTGAATGCTAACCCTAGCTGGGGTATCAACTGAGAATTTCCGAGATTTATATCTTAATCTCTTTGAGCATCGAATTTTGACATGATCCCCAAACCAAAACTTATGAGTGGGAAACTATCAATTCCATTGATAAAAGCTCTTGAAAATGTATTGGATTCTATAATGTTTGGTTACAACTTTTGATCCGACTGACTCATTTTAGGGATACAATTACCACCCGGTGCACTGCGCCATCCAGGCCCCAGAGAGTTTCTGAAAAAAAAATTCTGATGGGAGCAAAACTCCTTATCCTAACCTTGACTTGGGCCCCAAAATCCAGCACTGAATTTAAAAATTGTCTAAGTAGTGTGTGAATGTTAACCCTCACCATAGCTGGGGTGTCAACTGAGCATTTCCAAATCCATTCCTTAAAAAACTGTTACAAAATCTACTCAAACGACCAGTTTAAAAGTATTTTCAATGCACCTAGTACGAATGGGTTTCAATTTTGTGTCTTTGCATTTTTTTTAAACCTGCTGCTGAAATAGCATCTAAAATCTGCTATTTTTGAGTTGTTTTCATGTGAGGATTACAATTACCAGTAAAGTTTGACTAAACTTATTTCCTTTAATTTTAAACACAAAAGAAAACAGCTTAGCATGTAGAAAGTGTTTTCAAACTTTTGATTTTTGACCATTTTTGACAGGCTTAGTAAAAATGGTAAATTGGGCCAAATTGGTTTTTCGATAAAAAAACAAAGCCACACTTTTCCTGCACTACAAATACATTATCTTATTCAGCGCTGAGATCTTAAGAGAACTGATAAAGTGCACTTGAGCCAGCTTTCATAAGGAGATGATTAGCAAAGTCGACAAGAGCAAATACAGTGTATTTGTCAAAGCCAGATTTACAGTAAGATGACCACTTGCATTGCAACCTTCTAAATATTTTGCAAAGAGTTAGATATGGGCCAAAAATTATTCAGTCGTGTTTATGTAGGAACAGTCATTAACTGCATTTATTTTTAAAGGAAGCAGAGGGGCAAATTATAAAGAAATAGCAGAGAAATTAAGGGAATGGTTTCCAACAAACAAAAGAAATGGTTTTGGTATCATGTGTAAAAGCAATATTCAATAAGGCACACAAGAGTAAACTGCATGAACTCGGAAGAAAACAGCAGTAAGGCACAGTGCTGTAGATGCTTGTGAAGAGGTGAGTACGTTTCATTTTCAAGGTTGATTGAGAACTATTTTAGAAAGAATGTGCAGATAATGTGAAACGCTTGTAAGCGGCTACTTTTCTATGTATATATATTGTATAGGCGCAGAGGCATACTTTTTTCTTCCGGGTAGGCATGTGCCTTATAGCCACTCACCAGGAAGTTTCGGTAACTGTCCACCGCCGACTCCTCCTCACGATTTGGTGCCATTACAATGGAGAAGCATAAAAGACGGAGGCAGTATACTCTTTTTCCTCAGCGAGTTGTTTATTGTCTGCTTTGTCGTTACACAGCACAATACCAGCTACACAAAAATCGATGATCTTAACTCTTCTCCTTGCTTAACATGCTTCACCCCTTAGCCGCCCTCTTTCTTCCCCTTCCCGTGTCGTCACCACGACCTTTCACCCTCTCACATCTGAAACGTACAATTATTTTCAAAACTCTGAACATTTACCAAATTATGTCTTACATCATTCCCTCACCCGAAAAGAAATGTCCTCATTTCTAAGTATAATGAGACACTGCAGAGTAACAACAAATTGAACAGAAAAAAAATGCCTAGAATAAGAAGGAACAGAACATCAGAACTTTTTTGTTGTTGTAACTAGAGAACAAGGGGGGAAAAAGGATTCCCATTAAGGACACCAGACACAAACTCAATGCACAATAAAAAAAAATCATCAATACAGGTGATAGTCAGAGAACCTAAGAGGCAGTTGTCTCTGTCTGCCTCCCGAGGTTGTCCTAACCCTAGAACTGTCAGGAATTATCCAATGCCCTGGTGTGTGTGGTGACAATGGTGGGACAACTGGAACAGACTCAGCGGGGCCTGAAGTTGCTGACTGTGGCACCTGGGTGCCTGGTGAGGGTATGGGCACCACTTCAACAAGTGTGGGTGTTTGCACTTGTGTTGGCAGCGTGGGAACCACTGGATTTAGAAGGTACCCTGACAATGCAGTGAGTGGTGGTTTTGCAATTCTGGCAACCGGGCTGCGGCAGACTGGAGAGGGGCCTGCAATGTAAGGCTGCATGCGGTTGTAGTGCAGTCGTTTTGGCTTAGCATCAGTGTTTCCACACCCACTGATTTCAAAGTTAACAGGAACAGGAAAGTCACAGGACAAACCACCACATACGGACCACCCCAGCGAGGGCCAATTTGTTCCAACGGTTGGCAGGACTATCAATTAGGACTAAGCCTCCTGGTTTGTAAGGCACATACCTCATGCGACAGTCATAAAAGAGCTTTTGCTGGTGTTGTAATTGATGTAATTGTACCTTAAACATATTTGCATCTGCTGCTGGTGCCCCAGGTGAGGCTGAGCAAACTGAGTTGGTATCAGCAAGAAGGGCACGGAGAGGCACTCAGGCCTCACGACCGTGCGAGAAAGAAAGGGATAAAACCTCTGCTAATGTGGGTGGTGGTGTTAGATGCCAAGGCAACCTGGGGAAGGTATTCATCCCATTCAGAACATTTCTCAAACAAATACTTGGCAAGTTCTTCTTTGAGCATACGATTGTATCGCTTGACTACACCATCACACTGCACATGATACGCGGATGATCGAATCGGATGATCGAAGTTTGTAAATGGAAAGGAACATAGGTGACGACCATGACGACCAGTACATAACGATTGCCGTTGCTCGATACTGGGAGTTCAGTGATATCTGCAGCCACCATTTGGAATGGTCATTGTGGGGAACTGGAATGAGTGGGGCTTGGTGTCAAGGTGATGGATGGATGTCAAGCAACAACGTTTACAGTGGTTGGTCATATCAGATGACATGCGAGGCCAATACAAAAAACTGTTCAGCCCTGTCTAGCGTTTTAGAAACTGCATAGTGACCAAAACTAGAATGGCCATGGACATAATGTAGTAGTACCTGTGGAATCAGTGCAGTGGGAACTACGACTTGGAAGATTTTTCTCTTTTACGGAGTGTGGTAGATCTGGAGACATAAAAACCAATTGTGTAACTTCAGTTTGTGAAACTGAGTACACATTTTCCGTAGAACCGGTGAGCACTGTTTAAGTCTCCAGAGTGGTGGCCTCCTAACAGCTTCAAGCCAATTAAGTAAAGAGGCCAGGTCAACATCTTGGTGCTGTTTTCCAACCGTGTCCCAATCAGATTACACCTGCACAAGATTGATGGTACCACGGTGCAGATCAAAGTGTGCTGAATGGTGATGTGGATTACATGACGTAGTTTGTGAAGCTATCGACACAAATGTGACCTGTGATGGGGAGGCCTGAGGTGGACTGGCATCGAATAGACGACAGGACATGGCATCAGCATTTAGGTGTTTAGACCCATCCCGATGAACAATATGCCATCATAGCCATCTAATTCAACTGCCTATTGGGCCCGTCTGCCTGTAGGGTCGTGATCCAAAGGCATTTTCTTCAGGCCAACCAGTGGTTTATGGTTAGTAATAATCGTGAATGGGTGGTGTCCCAAATAGTGTCGGAAATGACGAACTGACCACACAATGGCAAAAAGTTTATGATCAAATGTAGACCATTTCCTTTCTGCTGCAGAGAGTGTATGGCTCGCATACAAGATCACATGTTCTCTGCCATGCAGGCATTGTGCCAGCACCGCAGGGATGCATTGGTGTACAATAAGGGGATGACCAATCAGGAAAAGCCATAGTCGGTGGAGTTGTGAGGGTGTGCTTTAGGACCTGAAAAGAACCATTAGCTTCTGTAGACCACTGGAAGGGTACGTCTTTGTGAGTGAGGCAATGTTAAGGCTCAGCTATGTAGGAGAACTGCTTGATAAACCACCCGTAATATGAGCAGAGGCCTAAAAATGCACAAACCTGAGTAGGAGACTAGGATAATGGCCAATCAGCAATGTTGTCGATTGTAGAAGGGTCAGGCTGCGTATGCGTGTCTTTAATTGTGACAGCATTGTAACGTTGATAGTTTACACAAAAGCGATATGTGACATCTTTCTTATGTACTAACACAACCGTTGCCGACCAGGGACTGTGGGACTCTTCAATTATGTTGTTTTCCAGGAGTTTTGTTATCTCCTGTTGTAGTAAAGCTGGTGTTGCAGGTGATGCACGATAAGGTTGCAGTTTGATTGGCACAGCATTGCCTGTTCTGATGCGATGTGTGACAAAGTCAGTTTTGCCACAATCATATGGGTGAGATCTGAAAATGTCATGAAATTCACATAATAGACATTCAAGTTGGGTTTTCTCTGTTACAAATAAACTAGCGTCTAATTGCACATCAGGGAGTGTTGCATCTGCAGCAGATGGGGTGATGACAGCTGACACAAGGGCATATTCCTCATGAGGGCGGCTCATGATAGAAAACAAAAGGCCCAAATAGCAGCCTACCTCAAGAGACACAAGCTGCTCTGAGGGGTTAATGATACGAGCCACCGCTCTGCTGTTGGAGACGCGAGTCAGTGTTCTAGCTACTGCGAGTCCCTTAGAAGAGGTCAGACGTGGTTCTAGAAGACCAAGGTATGGGCTGTGATGGTAGGCACTCGCTCCATTACCTTAGATGGCAACAGCAATTGTCATTTCAGACATTGGTGGGACTGTTACAGCGCAGGCTACCACTGCCGCACACTGCACCGGAGTGAACTCATGTGCTGGTAGTAGGGGTACGATGTTGTCATAAAACACTATATGACAGTCAGATAAATCAATCGTCACGTGGTGCTTAGTGAGGTAGTCCCATCCTAAAATAACAGGGTGGCTTGCAGTGCGTGTGACGTGGAAGACTTGAGACAGGGAGTAATGTGCAATGTGTAAGAGAGCCGTGACCCGTGCCTAACATATATAGAAAATGCCCAATCATAGATGAAGCAAGAGTAAAAGATTTAACAAGGGGCTGAGACTTTAACAAAGGAACTGACCTACGACATTCATCTGCAATTATAGAAACACTAGACCCAGTATCAACAAGAGCATTCATTTCCATTCCCCACAAAACAATTTGAATAAAGGGTATGGGAATTATTGATGGACCCATAATGCTGTCAGTTTGGACCAAGTTGTTGGTACACGCTGGTATCTGGTCCTCAATACCAGCAGCTAGTAGTTTCCCTGAAGGTCTCTGGGAGACGAGGTGTTGTCGCCAGCTGCCGAAGCAAAGTGTACACGTCGTGCTGGCGAGGACTGGCGAGTGTGTGGGTGCTGTTCATTGGATCGTGATGGAGAAGGGCTAGGAGAGCGTCCAGTACGGTGACGGTGGTGGGTAGGTGGTGGAGAGCGGGACAAGTAGCGTACCTCATAATCAGGGTGATGATGGCGGACGCTCTCGGGTGCAGGAGGATTGCAGTGGTGATGATCTAGGCGTGGCTGGCGGTCCTGGGATAGTCATCCTGAGCAGTCAGCCTCTCACCAAGATAGTGGTGACAGGTAGGTGGAAGATGGTCCATGAAATGAGATCCCTCAATCACAGCACACGCATGGTGTGGCTGGTACGCAAGTCCTGACACAGTACTCTGGAGGTGTGCCACCTGTTCCGTGAGCCGGTCCTGCCTGTCACCAGGCTGGTTCCAGTGGAGTTGGCGTATTTCACTCATGTCTGGGCTTAGTTCTGAAATGGCAGCAGTTAATTCACTAATACCCAAGGAAGAGTTTGGCCTAGGCTGTGGTGGTGAAGCAATTCAAACTGGCATAACAGAATCTGGAGCAGAAATATGAAAAGCTAACTGGGCCTGTTCGTACTGTGTGGCAATTTGCAGTGCATTCTGCAGATTTACTGCCCCGTTTTCATGTTTTTTGAGTTGCAATGATGAGTCAAGTCCAGCCACAAATCTGTAAAAAATGTCACACTGTTTTGCTTCGGAACCTTATGTTGTAAAAGCCTCATTCACCAAGTTGGTTAAAGTTGCTGCATATACTTGTAGTCATTCATAAGCTTGATGTGGACGGGCATTCAAATAAGTTTGAAAAGTGGCTGAATATTGAACTTGTCCAAAAACCACTTTCGGTATGTTTCGATAACTGTCCACTCACGATCAAGTGCTCCGTCTTTTGTTTCTTCAAACAAGACAGTATACTCTTTTCCCTCGGCGAGATGTTCATTGTCGGCTTTGTCGTTATACAGCACAATACCAGCTACCCACAAATCGATGATCTTAACTCTTTTTACATTTTTTTAATTAAAATAAAGAATTTACAAATACAACAAGAGGATCAGAAACAGGTACAAGAGAAAAAAATGCAACAGAAAAAAGCATTTAACCACCAGAGGTAATGAAGTAATTATGTGATTTAATTGTATTTTTTTACATATATCATGTTTTCCTTGCTTTATTTCTCAATTATTAATAGAATTTAGTGTTTCAACATGCATGCGTTTCCTGTAAAAATTAAACTCAGCACTCAGTTTTTTACAAAAAAAAAACGTTTTTCTTTGTACAACATTTCGAGTACCTCTGGCATTCATGAAAAAGGCATACACAAAAGCAGATAACTAACTCTAAGATTGTCTCTAATTATTGAGTTTTTCAAAGAACCAGAACTATAACAGTCCTTAATACATAACTATAACATTCCAAACTAACACTAAATAAACACTAGTATATCCTGCTATAACAAATAAAACCAAACATAATCATTAACTGAGCAGTAACTGGGAGCGAATCTCCTTCCCGTCCACAAAGGCCCTCGCTCCCACAAAGGAGGCTCTCCTCCCCTCTCTTCTGGCAGCTTCAACCTGGGGCCACAGCTGGTTCCTGGTGCTCCTGTCCGCGGCGAACAGGTCCTCTGCAAACCTCAGTTTGTTCTCATTCAAATACTCATTCCCCCTCACCGTCCTCTTGGTGAACTGTATTATAATCGTTCTGGGGCGCACTCGCCCGATGTTCTTAACTCTTCTCCTTGCTTAACACACTCCCGCCCGCCTAACTCTTCCCCTTCCCGTGTCGTCACCACGACCTTTCACCCTTCAGTCACATCTGAAACTTACAATTAGTTTTAAAACTCAAAATTCTGAACATTATCCAAATTGAGCCTTCATGCTTATAAAATGCAAATAACCAGGTAACAAATCCCTGTGACAAAGCAGTTAGGTTCTAGTAACCGATTAATGGTGGAAGATATGTATCTGTGGCTTTTAATATTATTTTAAATAATTAGATAATAAGGCTATTGGCATTAGGGGTTTCTCCATTACTAAAATAAATTATTTTAGTGTTAAAATAGATTATTCTGTTTACTTATACTATAGTAAGGTTTCCCGTTTGTTGTTGTGAACACTATACATCTACCTACTATGGCCTGTAGAGGGCGACCCACGGTACTGTCTGGTAGTTTAGCTACCGTAAGGCTCAGGTTTTCAAAGTCTCCTCTTCTGGCGTCAAAATAGTTGTTTTTTTTCCATACTGTTGCTGAAAAGGAAAATGTAATTTATTTCCCTTATTATAAATATCAGGCAATAAAGGCTGCCACATCACCACAATTCAATGAGACGGACATTAAACTCGTTTTTTTAAAATTGTGAGCTGCAACAAAGAACACTCATTGGACCCACTGACAGTGCTGGGTAATTTTACTCTTCTTTTTTTGCTCTGCATGTACTTTTGGGGTTTAGAAAAAGCAGACGACAAACAGATTAAAGTAAAAATTATTTTCCGTAACAGTATATCTTTAAATGTATTAATTTATATGATAAAATGTCATAGCTTCCTGATACCACTTCTGTATTGTGTTATACAACGCTGGGAACTTGATGTGCGCGGAAGTCCTCTTTCTAGTTTCTGATTGGCTGTCAGCATTCTTTGGCTTTTGTGATTGGTTCCTTAGGACTTCAATCAAACCGATCACTTTCGGTTGCAGAGACGTATTTGGATAAGTTAGAGCATGTTTGTAATACGCGTTACCTGGTTCAGGAGTGCTCTGTGTATTTTATTGCAATATTGCTTTCAGCAATGATTCGGGCATTTAGATATATTTTTTTGTAAATAAAATATTTGTGTATGTATTCTGGCCTTGTATGATGTCCCGGATGTAATATTTGGGCACAGTAGGCAGGGACAAGTACAAATTTAGAAACACCTAAAGGATGCTCGATTAATTCGCCGAATAACTAAAACTGAAACAAATCGCTCTATGTTTTCATTAGATACAAATTATTCCTTACAGAGAATGTAGGGCATTTTGCGGTGCGCTTTAGAGTATCAAGGAGCTTCCGACTCTTAACACAGGGCAGGAGTACTACACAGTTAACGACTGTTGGTCTTAACAAGATACAGCATTAAGGTATGCAAAAAAGTCTCCTGAGAGCAAGCATAAGAACGAACATTACTGATGAAATGTGTGCTTTTGATTTACAAAATAGTATCTTAAAGCTATATAGCAGAAAGTACTTAGTGTCATAAGCTTTATATGACTTAAAGATCTAAAAATTAAGGGCTGATCAACCCAGGCTGTTTTGTTGCAGTTAATTGAAGTTGTACAATTACAGTAAAACAATAAGGTTTTTAATTTTACTTTGGTTGTCTAAAATGCAGTAAAACACTACAGTAACTTACAGCTATTAAAAACTTAACAATCATATTACAACAGAACACTTTCTTTATACAATAGGCATTAATTTTGCATAACTGACAAATTTTCATCATCTGCTGTAGTCTCACTCTGTCTCAGTAAGTTTATACATATCAGCTGTATGCATTGTGCTGGATTTTCCTTTAGGCATCTTTCTAACAGCAGCCCAAAAGCCTGCTTTGGGGAATTAAGTTGATTTAACTGCCAGAGATGTTGTTACCAGAGGTTGTTCAAGGAAAGGTATGAAAAAGTAACTTGACCTATCCTGTAGGAAATGGCTATTCTAGAATGGGGGAAAATGTAGTTAAAAGGTTGACCATTACTGGTCCTACAGAGCCCATAAAGAGCCACAGTCCAGCAGTTGTAATTGATTATCTTTAAGTTAACAATTTCTAAACACGTGGAACAAGTTTACATGTATGCGTTTTGATCACTAAAACAGGTAAATTGTTTTAATATGCTGTGTAGCAATCACATGAAATGAAAAGGCCTCCACTCTGTAGCTCTCTAGAATCACAGATGTCCATTCTTGACTTAACGTGACCCATTAACTTAATAAACTGATGAAAACGCCATGTTCCACGTGTTTACAAATTGATATAAGGGTGATAATGAGATTTGTATTGCGGCTCTCCAGGACCAGGGATGGCCACCCCTGGTCTGTGCCCTCTCTTCGAGGCTCCGAGATTGTCAGACAAGGTGTGTTTTCTCTCTCCCTGGAAGCTGCAGTCTGGAGAGATGGATCATGAGCAGCGTGAGCAGCTCTCTGACCTGGTGGAAGAGCTGACCACCTCTGGGGAACCTCAGCTGAACCCAGCTAAGATGAAGGAGGTGAAGAAAATATGCAAGTATGAACTTTTTTCCTTTTTTTTGTGTTGTGGGTATTATTGACCTGTTTCTGTGGCTCAGACGGGGTTCTAATTATTGGCTTAAAAAGGGAAAAAGCTCAAGGAACAGGAGATCTCTGAAAAAACTTTTGTAAGGAAGAGCACCATCAATGAACAATGCTTGTTTTCATCTATTTTTTTCCATTGGATTGGTTGAGAGTTTTCAGCAAAATTTGTGGTTTGTTAATCTAAGTGCCTTTCTGAATTAGACTGCAAAAAAGAAGCAAAATAAAGTGGAAGTCGTGTAAATTAAAATGGTAACATTGGTAAAAGAAATACACTATATAAGGAAACTTGATACAGTGGTATATATAAAAACATAATTATGTTCAAGGCCTTTGAGTAAAAGCTGGGGAAATATCAGGAGAGCACATATAAATAAGGAGGAATGACCCGTCTAACTGCTGAGATAATCAAGGGCGTCTTTAAAACACTTTCAAAAACTTTGGATTGTAACTGGAAACAAAGTGAGAGGCCATTCAGGAAAATTGTTACCTTTTCGTTTTTATTTGTAGGTCTTCCGATGAATACATCGATCATGTTTACCACCTGATCATGACACAGCTCAGCCAGCAACACGCGGAGATCCGTCTCTCTGCTTTCCAGATTGCCAGTGAGCTCTTCACCCGTTCACACCACTTCAGGACACTACTCGTTAACAACTTCCAGCAGTTTCTGGAGCTGACTGTAGAAACAGACCCCTCAGACCAGCCCCTGCCTCCTCCTAAGGAAGTAGCCCAGAAGCTCAAGACTATGGCCATCAAGTCAGTGCAGGAATGGCAGAGCAGTTATGGAGAAGCCTACAAAAAACTTGCTCTGGGATACCACTTCCTTAAGCAGGTCAAAAAGGTAAGAATTTCCACCTTAATAAATGATAGCTCATTTTCGAATCTCATCTGTGCAGTGGAAATACATACCTCTATCAGCTGTTCCTTAGTTTACTATCAATTTAGAAAGTTGTAATGCTGTTACCATTTTTACCAGTAGAGAGAGAAATACCACAAAGATGGTAATAAGAACATAAGAGATTCCCTAAGCTTCAAATGTATTAAAATGTGATTATTGTCATTAGGTAAAGTTTTACTGTATATAATTTGGTATAAAATATTTAGTGAATTTTGTATGGGGAATTTTAGCTTCTGGAACTGTCCAAACTACACTTTCCTCAACAAATATGTTTATTAATAATTTGAAACTGTCCACAACAACATTCTCCGTCATGAAAATAATTATATTTTGTCTTTCTTTTTCTGGGGAGGGATTTTTTCTGTATTTAATGACTATAGAACCTAACTCCGAAGTACTACTGAAAATATTAAAAGTTTCAGCCAAGATAGCAGTGCAAGCATGTGAAACTCCACTTTCTGTGAAGGATTGTGAAACTTTGTTTTTTCTCCAAGGTGGATTTTCAGGATGTGCAAGCCAGAACACTTGCAGAGAGGAAAAGGGAAGAAGAAAGACAGAGGAGACTAGAACGGATTTATAATGAAAAAGTCAAAAGGGCTGAAAGGGAAATGCAAGGCAAGACATTTTAAGTTGTTTTAGTCCTTTATCCTGACTTCTCTGAAGCATTGCAAGTACTTCTTTACTTTGTTGTTACTCTAGTGTATTTGTCTGTGGTTACTGGCAGCAATTCATAACAGCTGTTTTTTTCCTGTTTTTTTAAAGACTAATACTTTTCCTAGCTGTCATTGGTGTTTTCTAAATGAGGAGCACAATTGTCAGCCTGTTACTGATGTACATTGGGTATTAGTGTCCTCAGTATTTGGCAAAACATTGACTTTGATGACTCACTGGGGACCTGCATGATGCCACTAAAGTCAGCAGGTGATGCGCGACTCCTGTAGTCAGTGCTATCTCTCCTGTAAGGCATTTAGGAGCTTGCAATGCATCTATAGACAAATGACTGAACACAGGTGGGTGTGTAAGTAAAGTGTGCCAGCAGGTTCTTTTGTGTCTCCATGCAGGAGCAGCTGTAGCTGTGAGCCACATCCTAATGATCATTTCTATGGTAAAACTCACTTGTAATTTCATTATTAAAAAAAATCCATAAAACAGATGGATTTGGGCAATAAGCATTTTTCACGGTGAAGGCTCAGTAGCCTTGTAGGTACTGTAGATGTCCACAAATGTCTTTCTACTATAAAAGGTTCTTGTGTTGACACTAGGTTTATTTTTTAAACAGAGGCCTTCTCAGAAATCCAGGACTGTTTGACCGAGATGGAGAACTGTCTTAAGCTCCTGATACCAGAGCCTTTTGACTTCAGCATTGCTGACCCACAAGGTGCCAACCCAGAACCAGGAGCCAGTGACACAGCAGGACCGTCTTTGCTCTTTTGTCAAGCAGTGCACTCTGGGAAGGAATCCCCTACCATTGATGACGAGCAGCCATGCTGCAGCAAAGGCCTGCAGTCTTTGTCTGAAGGGAGTGTGGGCCAGGAGAATGGGACAAGAGCAAGTGTGCAGGAGAAGGAAGATGACAGCGAAGAAGACTCAGATATGGAGTCTGTCTCGGACCAAGAAATGTTCATTCGAAACACGGGCATCATTTCACATAAGTACAGCTTATCCCTTGATATTTCCACAGGTGTGTTGGGTTTGCTTCTTTTTTAACTTTTTCAATACATTTTTTTTAAGTTGTCTGGACATAATTGCATCTTTCTTATTTTATTTATAATAATACTTCTCCTTTGTCAGTGCTGTTTTATACTGCTTTTGGTACAGCATAATAAAGCATAAATAAATCCTATCCATAATAAATGGAAATACTTTTGTTAGAAGAAACTTACTATCCATACATGTTTTATAAAGTATAAAGATTTTGAATATTGATTTGGTATTTTCAGTGTCATTTTGATTGCCTCATTAGTGAGAGAGATGATAGGGAACAGGTGATGAGGCGATTTAACCTGTTGAAAGGCAAACCTGCTGAAAATCAGGAAAGACAAATACAGAAAATAACCCTTTTAGTCCCCTTTAGTGTTCAAAGTTTTGTGTAGACCACCTTAATGGACATTACTGAGTACAGGGCAGACATGCAGAACAGTTTTGTACGACAGGCTAATCGATGAGGAGGTCCAATGGTAATGATCTGGTGGAAGTCACTAGTCATAACTTAAGTCCACTTGTAGTGATTACTGGCAACCTGGCATCAGTATGGCATCTTCTAGTAAGACCTGGTTCCTCCATTGTTACCAAACCACAGACTGTGTCATGTGTCATGCTTCATTCCAGCAAGACCACACTCCTACTGTTGCTGTTAGTGTAACAACAGCCTTTTCGGGAACATGACAGATATAAAGTGGAGGCATTATTTATCAGGTTGAGCATTTGTGGGGTGAGTAGGGAGGAAGTGTGGCATCTCTCGGCTCAGAGACCAGGGATTAGGCGCATGGTTGTTCTCTACAAGAATAGGAGAGCATCCCACAAGACCAGAACTGCAACACTGCCACACACACACACACACAAGATACATACATTTACAAATGTATATTAATCTGACTAATTTATCTGCATCATAGCTGTTCACCAACTGATAAGTCCACCTGCTACAAAATGTTTGTTTTATCATTTTCAGAACTGCTTTGTTAATTTCTTCTGTTACAAGTTTCTTTTGACGTTCAGTGTACATTACAGGAAATAAGGTGAATGAAGAGGCAAATCTCTGAAATTAGTCTCTAAACCATTTTAGTTTCTAAATTGCAGAATACATGATATGTAATGTATAAATATCATTGTACACATTGGTCTATATATTGTGATAAAATTCTTTTGAGCCTAGTTCTGTCATAGAGTCATAATACATTATGTTTAATGGGTCACCCTTAAATCAGAGGTTTCTTAACAATTGGAACAATTGTTCAATTAAGCTTAGATGTGCTCATGTGAAATTAAGATCCACTGCCTTATAGTTCTCAAGAATTACATATGCTCATTGCTGGAAAAAGGAAATTAATTTCCAAGTGTTTACAATTAGTGAATTAAGGCTGAGCTGTAAATCCTGTTGGACTGTGACTCTACAGATTTGGTTTTCCCTTCTCTAAAATATCAGCCTCAACGTGGTTATTTAGAAATTGAACACCAGGGGGCATCAGATTACAGTATCCTGGAACTTGGTGGCAGTAAGCCATTAAACTTTTCTATTACTGTGGCATCTCAGAAATCCTGGAATTACAGGATAAGTATTTCATTGAAGAGATTTCAGGTCTTTCATGTTTTCAGAGATTACAGTTTTTACATGACATTGTCCATCTTAAATCTCTAAGATTCTTATAAGCTTGTTTAAAACTTGAATGTACTGTAACTGTATAAAGCTCTATTATTAGACCAATGTTGTTTTGAGCACAACATCATTTTATTAGTATAGGCCTAATCCTAATAAATGATCTTTATTGAGAAAATACTAACTTCATTGAGAATATTCTGCTGACTGGGGAAGCTTGTGTGCAGAGTGGTGTTTTTTTATAGTTTAGTCATTTTCATTAAACATTTCCAGATCTGAAAGTGCAGGAGACTGAGGACAATGATGCTGTAATCAACACCATAAGGGATTTACACCGACTCATCACTACAAAACACCTGCCTGCAGTCTTGTCCTGGGTCCAGGTACTGTTAAAATTGTCTATTGAACCGTGCGTCACTACACAGTGCTGTGTGTAACATAAACAGAAAGTCCATACAATTTAAGAAAAGAAAAACATGGGTTTGCTAGAAATGTTTCTTTCTAATTATTTATTTTCTCTTATACTGGATTAATTTAACTTGTTCATGCCCCCCTTCCTAACTACCAGAGTAGATGATTCCTAGAACAAAATAGGAAAAAGAATGAAAATCATATTAGAATGAATATGGATGATTCCTGGAGTACCCCTACTTTATATAGTTAAATAGTTTTCATAAAGTATACTTATACTTCTGTAAGACCAGGGATGTGCAATCCTGGTCCTGAGAAGGAGGTGTTTCAGTTGTTTTTCTTCTGCTCTGAACAACCTAAATCAACTCATTACTGAATCAACTAGGACATGTATAACAGTTTCTCCCAGGTTTTTTTTGTGCTGGTGCTTTGAAGAGACTGAATAAACCTACAGATACAATGGACCTCCTGGCCCAACTCTGTTAGATGCCCTTTGGAAATGCCAACTGAAACAAAGTTGAAGTAGTTTAGGGAGCTGCGTCAGCATGCTTAGGCTGCAAAGGAACCTAAGAAAACCTAAGAAAGAAAAGAAAGGAAACGATGTTTCGGCTGTGGAGCCACCCGAAAAAGGCTCCACAGCCGAAACATTGCATTGCCTTTCTTCTCTTTTCAGCATGGAATAAACTTATTATTTGTTCCAACTGAAATAGTTTCTGTATATGATAGTTACCTTCTGTACGTGAGAGATGGGGCCTTATATTATTGAGGATTGTGATGACTTTTCATCAGTAGAAATTCTTAGGGTCCTCTGGCCCTATGATTACTCCTTATCTTGTTGAAGTGCCTTATTTCTAAAAACGCATCAAGTATAACACTTTCCACTTTAGGTCTTTACTAAAGCGGGGGTGAATGACGACCGACTCAAACAAGCGATAGATTGGAAGAAAGCCTTGGAGGTGACTCTGAAGAAACACCAAGACATGCACATAGACTATAAGAGGAGAGATAGGAAAGTAGTAAGTATCTTACTCATTTACCTGCTGAGTACCAGGAAAACTATTTACTGACATTTCCTACAAGACTTTTGATCCTTATATGCCTTGTCAGTTAATTAAATCTGAAATATTAAAAAAGTATTCTATCTTAAAGCCTTATTTCCCTGGCTCTGCAGTCAAAATAACAAAAAAATAGTGAATGGACAGAGGAATTATTTTATCGGGTATGTCAATGGCAATAACAGACCAGCAGGGGGAGACATTTTCAGTTTTTTGGTGGGATGTAAGCGTTGGCCAGAAATTTCTGTTGAACATCCAGCTTATTTTCTTGCAGGCTGACTTTTTCAGTCTATGCCTTGATAATTTGTACTATTTATATACCAGTAAGAAATTTCAGTAATTAAAAATGTTTACTGCTGTTTCAGAATGCACATAATTTAGATATAATCTTTGTTTATAGTTTTCTGATTCAAGCAAAATGAAGTTAAAATAAAAAAAAACAGGATTCTTCTGTAGCATTTGTAACCATCATCATTACAAATGTACCATGCCATAAAAAAATGTTGAATAATTATCTCTAATTAAAATAAACAGATCCAGTATGTTACAGGCTTGAAAGATTATCTGAAAATAATTTCATGTTTCTAGTCAGGAGTGGTCAAAAGAGTGCATTAACTGATTTAAGCCTTGAAAATGTCTTTTTTCCCTTTTCTTTCGAATGGGTTTTTTTGCCTGTCAGTTCTCGTATCAATTAGTTACCTGCATGATCATAAAGAAATGCAACGCAAGAAAGGATTATTCAAGAATACATCAATAAATCTTTTGATCAGAGAGCAGAATATAGAATGTTTCACTCCCATTTGCGCACAATTCCTACATAACATTTCGGACATTCTGTCACACAGTCTTCATCGTGAATTACCACCTGTTGACAGCTCTTTCTTAATAATCCTCCAGAGTGTATTTGTGCTGGTTGGACTTTTCTGTTCAAATCTCCTGTCAAACTCATTCCATAGTGTTAAGGGGTTAGAGGTGAAGATTCTGAATATCAGCTTCAGAACCTGTTGCTTTCCTAATTTTAATTTGGGTTTGATCTGTGTTTAGTGTGTTTAGTGTTTAGTCGACTTCCTATGAACGTTATGTGACTGACATATTGTTGTAAGGAAGTATGCAACTTCTTACTGATTGTTACCCATCATTTAACTGCTCTGTACATGCTCTGTATTAGTGTATTAGTGTATTATGCTCTGCTCTGTACTCTGTATTAGTACATATGTGGTTGCATGCCTAAGAAACTTAAATGTTCAGTAACTGGCTCCAGTACAGTGTAACTTTGTTATCTGGATATCTAAACATTAAAATGTCTTAGAAAATATGTACTTATCTTCAATCACAAAGATAATCATTTTTTTTAACTATGCCCCAAAATCAAAAGGCATCAGTACAAACTATACTATTAGTACTTCTGCTTTAATTAGTAATAATAAAAATAACTGATCAGTAAAGAAACATGAGTGTTAAAATACACAGAGTAAGACAATAAAGACAGATTTCTGTCCTGGACGCCACGGTACCGTAGCTTTTAATTGTCAGTGATTAAAGACCTGTAGGCATGTTCACTTGTACTAATTAAGATAGTAATTGGCTCAGAGAAGTCTTTGATATCTCAGCTGGAATGAAACCCAGTCAATGCTGTGGAAACCAGGAGTGTAGGTCCCTGGGGTACAGGAAGTTTTCTTAGTGTCACTGTGCAGGCACTTGCATGGGTAGTGTGGTAGTGTGCTGTTATACAATGTGTAGTTGACTTTTATTAACTAATTCACTGCTCTGCTTTGTGACCTAGCTACTGTTACTTTTTGGTTTGTGGATTATATTTCTTTAATTATGATGATGGTAGTGATTATTATAATATAATTAATGCAGACAATGGAAGTGATGTACGGTGCATTAGATATTATTACAAATGAAGGTTTTCCACTTTTGAACATGGCTTCAGACGTCATATAGTGGGATTCTGACTTTCACAGAGAAGTAATGTATAAGGCAGTTATGAAACACATTAATATGACAACTAAAATCATTTTTTAACTGTGCAAAAGAGACTATTCAGTTAAGGAAATGGAGCTCCTTGACAGTGATAAAGCACTGTACTGTTAACCATATGGGTTTATCAATGTCAGGCTGAATTTCAAATGCAAAAAGGCTTTGCTTTGTGATAAAGAAACAACTGGAAGCCCTTTATCATAATTACAGTTTTTTCTTATAAAAAGAAATTCCATTACTTTATTCACTTTATCACTGGTATGACACAAGGAACGGAATTGCTTTTTGATACAGTAAACCTGTGCTGATTAAAGAGATCAAAACAAAATAATTTTAGTCTCTCCTCCTGTACCAAGGCTTCACATATACAGTAAGTGGTAGGTTTCTGTAGTTTGTTAGGAGTAGATTCCTGTAGGTTAAGTGGTGGAGTCTCTTAGCAGTCGTCTTACAGCATTGGACAGTAAAGTTGCAGTAACAAAATAAAAAGATTTTGAAGAAGTATGGTGTTGTCATCTCGCATAGCTTCACAAGAACTAACAAATAAATAACCCAATCAATCATATATTGTAATCTATTATATAGTAGCCCATGTATGGTACTGTATGTAGTACTGAAGTTTAATTTCAACACAGCCATGAACTAAATATTTACATTATGACTCTATCACTGAATTTAAAGAATGGCTCATTGTCATTAAGTTTCAAGGGCTTTTTGAATGGCTTGTTCACTGTGAAAGTGCCCTTCTAGGGTTTATTGAGACAAACCGAATCCGCCAGGGGAACAATCTATCAAAACACACACCAAGCATTAGCAATATATACACTGGATAGTCATTGCCAACCAAAGACTATCCGGTATATTTTAAAGCCAGCATTCTAATACAGCAACAGCATTTCTTGGTTTCTCATCTTTTTCTCATCATTAGTCCTGCCACTAATCTGTTATAAACACGGGTAGCTGAGTTGTCAGTAGTTACCATAGTTATTTTGACATATGGGTGTACATTACTGTTTGAAAAAAATCTCAAATTGTGTGTTTGCCCTCAGAAGTGTTTTAGCATCTGTAAAATGTTTATTGTGCATAGCATGTTGGAAATTCATTGATTTAAACATATCAACCAATTAAGGATATTTAATTACAGCTCAAATAATAGGGTGTTAGTACAGTCATTTATAATGTGTAAATAAGTTTTCATGAAACTTTCAGGATACCTATTCTGAAATTTTAAGTCAGAATTCAGCTGAAAATATGGTACATTCCCCAGTTTTTTAATGTTTATTACTCTACCTTATGCCCCTAAACAACCTTTGCAAGTTATCGTGAAACAACATGTAGATTGTTTTTAGTTTTATCTCTAGACCCTCAGTAATTGGTTATGGGAGGCAGTCGTAGATGTATACAATTTCGACAAAGCTTGGATCTTACATTTAAAAACATTAACTCACACCAACAAGAAATATTGTATAGATTAGCATGAAATATTGTATAGGATAAGAGATCTCACCACCACTGTAAAAGAGCAATAACTCGTGTGTGCTTTTGCGTTTTTCTTCAGAACAAAACATTTCTATTGCACAGTTGACGGTATTTAGGTTTTCTAAGATATTACCACAGTGAAAATACATCCTTACAATCAGGTGGAAAACAGTTGTTTATGCTGCAACTCTGTTCTTTTTCTTCCTTCTTATGATCACGCAAGATACTGTAGGTTGACAAAAGACTTTTGTGTATTCTGAGCTCAGGGTCTAGCTCTTGGGAAGAAACTTAGGAGGGTTTGGGATTTTATTCATTACCTGATAATTTTATAGACATTACCTGTCTAATTGGAGAGTACCGTGATCAGATTAAAAAAGTGTGCTTTGTTTTTTTACTTGAGCAATTTTGGAACTCAAGTTAAGGAAAGCATTATCGTAGGAACTAATGCAAGCAAGAGTTCAGTTGAAAAAGTGGAACTGAAACAGTGATCCTTTCTTATCTGTCACGCGGGCAGATGTTCATTGTGAGTCTTGTGTCTTAGAGTTCTCCAGGGAAATTCATGAACTGATGAAGTCAGATGTTCTCGCATATCAGAAGTACCGCTGACTTGTGGGGGAAGGACAATGTGAAAGGACAAATGCTAGCGAGTAGATGTCCGTTGAGGTCAAGAAGAGGTTGACAGTGGCAGGCTATTTTTTTGTTCATCTGGTGAATGTAGGCCCAGCTAAATCTGTGATTTTTTTATCTTGGTTACAACATATTACTAATTAATTAGGAAAATGGTGCATATAAATAATGACAAAAATGTCAAGAAATGAATATCTTTTTAAATGTTTGGGGCATTGTTTTTAGAAAAGGTCTATCTACATGGCTAGTTATGTTTAGTCTATGACATAGCTTCCTAGTCCTGGAGGACTACATACAGTATACCCTGCTAATGCACGTGTGTAATAGTCAAAATAAAAGCAGTTCAATAGGATTGGAGATTAAACCTCAGACACATGTTAACACTACTGAGATTTTAGTTATCTTTTGGTTGTATGATTTATGGTAGTAGTTATGAATGACCTCGACGTTATTAATACCATTTTACCATTTGAAGTTGTATTGATTCTTTTTCTGGGTGTTTCGGACAAATTGGGTGTGAACGTCCAGAATATTGATGAAGAATGGGATATGTTTGTTTTAAACTTGAAGAGCTCCCCATCATTGATTATGTTAAGGTATTGTATCTCATTAAAAAATGCCATCCATTGTTGACTACCTCAACATTGTGTACTGCATTACAGAAGATACTGAGCTCCTTGTTAAATGGCATGCTCGATAAAGAAAAAACAGGTAATGTTTAATGTCGCACTAATCAGTTTGACACCAAACAAACTGCTTTTTACCAAACTGGTTTTACCAAACAGCTTTGTAGCCATGTTTGGGCATGTTTCACTATAAGAAAATTTGAGACAACTTGAAATTTGTGTAAAAGTATTCTCAAATTAGAATTTGGAAGCCAAGGCTGCTATACTGTTTTGACATACCAGATGTTTTCCTGGACCGTGTTTTGAACTGTTTAAGCTGTATTTAATAAAGCTCTCTATTTGCACATCCTTCCTGATCACTGTTAGTTGTAATAAAAAAAGCTGTTGTTAAGTAATGTGACAGAATCTGTCCATAGGGAAGCATATTTAATCATACGCCAGGAAAATTGTGTATAGCTTTAAAGTGTGATACTGTTTAACCTCCCCCTCCTTCCTTGCCCCATCTACAACCTCTCCAGCCCCCTGTTTCTGCTTTCCTTTCGATGGAAAATGTTTAATTCTATTATCCCATGTGCCTGGCTGTGAGTAGAAGCACCTGAGTTATTGGTTTGCTGTAATAATTTGCAAGACCTTCCAGTAAGAGAGGGTATTAGCATATAAATAGCAGATGCACTGAAGACCATCACAGCTGAGTACATTTAATTTTTAGTTTATAAGATAGAATGGGTTTTTAAATGCATAGCCATCAAACTTGCCAAAAGACAAATGAAGTTTAGAGTTCAGTTGTCCGAGGATGTCTCAGAAGATCATTTTTTAAAAGGATAACAGACTTATTTAAGGAGTGAGCCAGGGGAATGGTTTCCTGGGCAGAAAGTAATTGAGATTGCTTACTGAGTTAATTAGACCATACAAAATATATTGGATGGCAGTGAGAACAGTTTAGGCTGGTGGAGTGTGTTTTTCCTTTTAAGTGGCAGATATTTAGCCTGCACCTCATTATCTTTTTGAGCACCTTTCAAGAGAAAAGGTATGACAGCAGCGCTAAGATACATTCCATTGATAAAGAGCAAAGTTTATAACGGACACACGACTTCGGTTGCTTTACATATCATTAATATGCCGTGTGATTCTGCTGTGGTCTTAGGCAAATTTGTCTGATAAACTGTAATAGTTTAATTTTTCTCCATATTTCTATGCTGTCTTTTCTCTGCAATACCAAGTTCCCAAAAAGCTGATGAAAAGGGCTTGTTTCTCACAGATACAATGGTGTTGGGAGCTTAACTGGACCTCAGCTGTAGTGCATTCATTTTTGGTGGTAAATGTTGGAACTTGCCAATACTAATTTAATCAGTGTCCTGTTAATGTGAAAGGGAATTTATGAATAACAAAAAAATGGTCAGCATAATGTAGTGCGAATGGAAAGGACAGAAACATTGTTAGTTTTAGTTTGGTTCATGATCCCCACCCAAGGCTAGGAGTCCAAGGCGACGCACTATAATTTTTTTTTACAGAAAAAAATCTTAATTGATTACCATTTTATTTGTCCTGTATTTGCAAATGTGTGTATTTTTAGTCCATTGTTACTGGTCATATGCGATATGACATTGAAATATGTTTGCATCCCATCTTTTGTTTTTTGTTTGTTTGGTGAACTGTTTTTAAAAATCTATTGGAGCTTAAAGGGTCTTGCAAAAGTGCTTTAAGTAGGGTTGAAAAAAACATAGGAAACTACAAGGATTTCTGGTTGTAGAAAAAAAATCCGCTATTAACAAAAGAGAATTAAATTGTAGCACGGTTACAGTCATGATCTTTAATTAATTACAAGGCCCAGTCTTTCTTTCAGTTCACTGAAAAGGTAATCTGAATACATTTTTGGCTGCTTTAACTTTCCTTTGTGTGTTGAACAAAAAAGTAGTTTAATTCTCTGAGTTATAGAAGGAATGCAAATCACCTAATTTTTAAAACTCAAGCTTCACGGTTTAAATGTAAATTGATTTCAAAAGGATCCCAAGTAGAGGGGCTTCTGTTAGGCGTCCTGTGTCAGCAGAAAGCTGCCTTATATAAGGTAATTCTCCTTTATGTACACTGCTATACGAGAGTTATGACACTGCCTTTTAAAGTTGGCAGCCATGATATTATCACAACAGAATTAAAGTGCATTAAAAATAAAATACCATTTATTGGCCAGGACTTTCTAGTGCAATAGTTATTTTCCCCTTCTTTTTTCATCTATCAGCCGAGAAATAACTGCTTTGGATTAAAAATGGCAACCTAAATAAACAAAGGAGTAGCTTTAATCTTCTGTGGCAAAATTGTAAGCGGGAGGGGAAAATAACGTCTTATGGAAATAATAAGATATGCTCAATGAGATACTCTTGGTGCTGCTTCTTTCCTTTCACTTTCTCTCAGAAGCACTTTGAAATGGATTAGATTACTATACAGAAAATGCCTTTCTAATACACTTTGCCAAAAAGTGATTTCTTCTTCGTATTAATTTGTGAATACAGAAAGAGAATCTTGAAATACTGAGACATTTAAATGGCATTATAGAAAATGACTGCCAGTCTATTGCTTGTTGCTCACATGTTTAAAGAACAGACAACAGACGAATTATATAGATTAAATATGTTCATTTTCCCTTTGTTTATCTTTATTCCTTTTTTAGTCTTTTCCAAATGTGTTCCTGTCATATTGTGTTCTTCCACAGAATGTCTCTTGCATTTCACTCCAGGGATAGCTGTACCATTTCGTCTTTGGTTGGCAAAGAGCAGTGATTTTATATATATTGACAGATGCAGTACAAGTGCAAGATTATTTTTTCTTGCTGCTCTGGAATCTTCTAGAAATAAAGCGAATGTGGCCTTTAAGCAAAGTACTGTGGCAGCAGTCAAGTCAATTACGTGGAAATATCTTTATTATAAAAATGCAAACAAATGTGTGAAAATTAATGAGCTACAGACTTTGTTTTTGCTTAATATTCCTTTCATTTGCAGTTAACCGGCATAGAGATATCTGGGTTTGTGATATTGAGAACAAAAAAAGCTCTTGAAAGTTTCCCCTGTAGAAAAATCTGTAGTTATTATCTCTGTGGTGAGAAAGGATTATATCCGACTGAGGCATCAGTTTATGCAGGATGAATAGTTATCTTTCATTAGTGTAGGTGTTTTTTATAGATCCTCCTGTCGTTGAAACTTTATTATGTAATACAAATAATAATGAATGATATGGAAAATCAGGAAAACGGGAATTTCAGTTGGATATCTTAAAGGAGCTTTTGTGACATCACATTACATTTGGGATGTAATGATGTGATGATATTTTTTCTGCAGGACATTATACATCACAATAAATAAGACGGTAATATCTGTAGATAAAGATAAAAAATCATAAAGGTATAGAAATCAGTAATGAACTTGGAAATGCATCACAGTGACTTCTGTATGCTCTTGGGTATGAATTGCCTTCTGGTAGAAAAAAAATCCTTCACAGAAAATAGTTTATTGTACTTATTGTACTATTGTACTTTTGCGACTATGAAATGCAAAATTTGAAGCCGTTGCATATGTTGAGCACATGAAGCAAAATTCTTTTAAAATACCCATTCTGTGAAGAGCACTTAATTGCAGTTTAATTAAGACAGGACTTGGATTTGAGTCCTCTATTCTGGCATTCATTAAAGAGAATGATAGTTCAATCAGAAAAGGGTTAAAACGGATAGAATGAGAAAAAGATAAAAATTCAAAGAGATACTGAAATTCTTTTTTGTTCATTAGTCCTAAGTTTAAAATTGATCTGGTGAGTAATTAAGCATTATAGAAGGCGAATTGCATTGGAATAATAATAACACAGACAATGCCCTCCATAAAAGAAGGGCACTAACAGTAAGCATAATGTTTTATGAAAATGACCCCTATATTTAAAAAATGGCATTATATGTTATGCATTGTAGCACCAGGATGGTTCATAGCTACCTTTTGAGGAAATTAAAACACATAAATTCTGTTTAGCGTTTGATGCACACGGTTCCTGAGCCGAGAACCATAATGCCCTGCAAAACCTTGGGTTGCTTTTCACCTTTCATAAATTCCTGGGTAAGATTCTATACCAAAAAATAATTTTCAGCTCCGTGGCTCATTGTTATTCAAACTTGATTGATTGTCGTCATTTACTCAGTGGGGAAGTTAAGTGCCCCTGTCATTTCTGAAGAGTATAATTGGGACGTTTCACAGGTCAGCGCTGGTGACAGTTTTCTCTTTTGATTAGTGTTAGAGTGATAACAAAAATTACGGGCCCCAGTGATAGATTATCTTTGAGAGACTACCTGCAGCCTGTGCCTTTTGTGGGAGGTAGAAATAAAACGGAGATCCCGCGACCTGCAGGATAAAAGGAAGAGCATTGAATTCCCTTTTTCAACACAAGACATTCGATTTACTCTGCGATAGTCCTGATCAGGGGTTGCCTATGTGCTGCCTAGTGGCTTCAACAGGCTCTCACTTGCCTCTTATTCTGTGAAGCCTCAACTCACATGGTTATAGCAGTTTGTGAAGTTGAGTTCTCAGTGATGATATTTCAGTGCCAGTCTCCCAGATAAGTGCATTAAAGCTGAGACTAACAAGTAACTACTTCCTGTAGTAACTAACCAGGCATCTTTCCTGTCTGAGTTGCAGCTTCCAGGATATTTTGAATCTACTAACTGCACAGTGTCTGTTTAACCTTTAATCCACAGAATGATTTCTGTGTCTTTCCATGCTGTGTTCTGCCATACGTTTCCATTTAAGACATATTGATTTAAGGATGATTGAAAAATAATTGGGAAGATATAAACATACACTTGTAGTTACATCATGCACTTTTAGTTTACTGCCCTGTTGGGGTGGTTAGTATTTTAGCTCAGGGTTTATGTTTTATTCAGACCTATATACATCTTGTTTTCAGTTTCAAAATATCATACTGTATGTTCAGTTACAAGATCTTATAAAACTAAAAATAATGATAGTGCAAAGTCAGTTTCAGCTAGTTTTATGTGCTCCGTATTGTGTGAGATTCTCCATCATGGACTTTTTTGAGTCATTAAAAAAATTATTTTTCATAGAAAACGAATAAAAAGAACCTGGGGGTTGTGACCATAGGTTTTTAAAGATTTCTTCTGCATTTTTAAAATGTGGAGACTGAAGACTTCTTTCATCTTCACAGTGTTTTGCATAGCACTGGTCAGGCTGGCGTTCGAAGAGAAGTCATTACTTCCTGTAGTTTCCAACCAGGGCCTGCTGTGTAAATTGCAGCTTCCGTGTTTACAAGTCAACTTACTGCGCAGTGTGTGTTCTCTGTGTCTGTTCGTGCTGTTTTCATACCACCCTATGAAAACATTCAATGTTAGAACACCTTCATTCTGAAATATGGAAGGAGAGTTGATTTTATTAGGGCCACACACACTGGATCCTTTGAAGACTTGGATTTTACTGGAATATCACAAGCTACCTCAGAGGTGAGGGGCTTAATATCCCATTGTCACCAGTCAGGCCTGCTACACAGCCACCCTCTCTTTGTTCACTGGATTTCTAAATGGTTATCAGTAACCTACGCACTGAAAGCTCAAGCTCTCGTCTGAACTTAAAAATAAATGGCTCATGGTGTTGCTGAACCGTATTCTCTGGTTATCCTTAAATCTGTAAGCTGTGTTTCATGCTTTGCAAGTCTTTTTAGTCACCTCAGGAATAAATGGAAGGGATTAACATGTCCGGGGCTGGGTGTCTGAGTGGATTGGCAGGGGGGAGACAAAGCCTTTCACCTCTGGGTCACTGGTTGCTTTATAGCCCCGATGTTATGGGGGGAAAAAGCAGCTGAAAACAATATCAAGGTGGACTTTGGGGAAATTAGTCCAGGTCTCAACCCCATTTCACATGGGAAGAACACCTTGCTATCTTGTAACATTGCCATTTCCTAGAGAGAACAAGTCTATAATGCTAAGCATTAGGTAATTGTATCCATAATCTATTTATTGACTGGATTATTTTGTTCAAATGTTGCTACTTATCACAAAGATGCTGGAGCTAAATAATTATAAAGCCTTGTGTGCAGGCCCCAGAACAAAAGCCAGCAATGTGTTTCATGAAGACTATAACCCCTCTGTTGTGTTTGGCTGCCCCACTGATAGCAATGTTATTGCACTCCGTTAAAGTAGTGAGGTATCGGATTGACATTTTCTATTGTACACCTTGACTTGAACACTGTTCCCTCCTAAAAGTTTTGGGACAGCATTGTCTAAACTATTATTTTATCTTTACTGTCAGGGAATTTGTATGAATTGTAACTATAATATACATTTTGTTTTGGGTCATTCCATCAATAAATTTGAACATTAGAACCAAAACATACTTTTCTGTTCAAGTAACTATAGGTATTTGAACATTTTAAGTAAATGTCAAAGAGTAAAGGTCAGTACTTGTTTTGATGTCTTTTTGAATGTTTGGATACCTTTATAAAGTCTGTTATCCATTTTGCTCAACATATTCATCATTTGAGGTTCTTTGCCAAGACCTTCTGATCTACTGTACTTAGAGTTCTCGCCTGCTATTTTGAAATTCTTTACTGTTTCTTAAATGTTTTTTTAAATTGACTTGGTCAGTCTATGATTTTCCTGATGAAGTACTTCCTTTGCTGGGCTGTGTAATTTGCTTCATTATAAGGCTGTAGCACCGCCCAATACGTATGGAAGCATTTTCTTCTGTGAACAGACAGAATGTTAAAAACAAATTTCAGAATTCCTGGCTGTTCACAGATCTTCCATGAGCCAAATCAAATAACAACATACCTGACAACATACCTGACCAACCAAACATACCTGTCAGTTAGTTGTCCCAAAACTTTTGCTTCCTTGAAATGCGCTAGCAATTTGTTTAATTGATTCAGGAATGTACAACTGAATTGACTTGAATTTAAAAAAAAATGTTTTTTTATCCAAAAATATTTTATGAACTCTATGAATTAGAGTTCATTGTGAATATTTTTTACTTCAGTGTTCCTTCCGCTGTGCTTTCAAAGGGCACCGTAAATGAAACAATGAAGTCTTCAGCCCTTTGAATAACAAATCATTCGAGATTGACACCTTTTGGACAAAGCTACAGTCTTTACACACTTTTATTTACTGTTTGGTATTAATGCCCACAGTGTTAGCCTTATACAAGGCCTCTCGCTCTCATGTCACAACAGTCTTTCACTAGCAATAGATTGTATCACAGACGGAGAAAAAAGTGTTCTTATATCCAGTTGCAATTAATAGGCCACTAGTCAAAAAACAATTGGATGTGGTCAACTGGAAATTCCATTAAGGATCAGAATTAAATATTCAGACTTCCCTGTTATTGCATAGTTGGGTATTCTATGTGCAGTAAATCTTACGAATCACAAATAGTTGAGGTAGGTCCCATCTGAGTGCTAATCAGCTAAAAGAGAACTGCGGATGAGCTTCTAATCATTTCATAATCTCCAGGCAAATAAACATGTGAAAAGAATCAAATGAATGGGTCGATTTTAAGTGACCATAAAATAAAGAAAAAAGCTAAAGACAACACTGTTTTGTTTGGAGTCTGTTGGGACTGGTGTCAAAGATGGTGACTGGTGTCAACTTTGTTTAATAAATAGTGTATGGATTTAATTAGTATAGCGGCACAGAACCCATTCCTTATTGTTCTTAATAAATCGCAGCGTTTTACTCACTGTAGTTTTTTTTCTGGAAAAAGGATCTACAGTATATTTCATCTTAGTTTTTAAAAACTTGGCATGTTTTAACATAAAGAACAATAAGCTGGATTTATTGAAACACGTGGTTTTATTGCTCCTACATGCAGAAAGTATTTAGTCATATTTAATTCTGTGGTTATCCCTAGTCTTGCCACCACATAATGTTTCAATATTATCACAGCAGTTGCATGTGCACTTCTCTTAATCTTTCCAAATGCTCTTTAACGTTTGTTTTTGCTGGGTGCCATCGTTTGCTTCAGAAGGAAATTGGCTGCCCTCCCAAGTACCGGAGGTATCAGTTGTGCAATAACTTGAGCTGACAAGGTTCATAGGAATAAAAGGTGACGGAGGAGACTTTTTCCTAACATGCTGTATGGATTGCAGTGCTGTGATGAATTTAGAATGTAGAATGCTGAAATGAGTTCTCATTTTAACTATGGAAAATAACAATGTGAAGAAGAAACGGTTTGCCTGATAAATAATATCAGTTTATACACACAGCACACCGGATTCACTCAACCCAGCTGTCTTTTGGTAAAAAATACAAAATAGGAGCTCTCCTATGAGTTTTCCTTTGTCTCAGAAAATTCTACAGGAGAATATCAGGCCATCTGTCCAGCAGCTGAAGCGCATTTGGATCTTGCAGCAAGATAATGTTCCCAAACAGACAAGCAAGTCTACAAGAAAATTGTTTTAGAATGGCCAAGTCAAGGTCCAGACCTAGAACCCCATAGAAGAGTCGTAGCAGGACCTGAAATGAATAGTTCTTGCTAGAAAACCCTCAAATGTTTCTAAGACGAAGCAATACTGTATGTAATGAAGGAATGGGCCAGAATTCCTACACAATGATGGGTGAGAGTCTGGTTACCAGTTACAGGAAGCGTTTGCTTGCAGTTATCAAGGTTGTACCACCAGTTACTGAATCCAAGGAGGTGTTGACTTTTTAACACGGGGGCGCTGGATGTTGTACGACTTTGATTATGAAATAAATTAAACCTCTGTCACACTTTGGTGTTATTTGTTCACTCAGGTTCCCTTTATATATCCATAGGTCGCACACGAAGCTCTGATAACATTCAGAGGCGAAATTATGAAAAGGTTCAGAAAATCCTGAAGGGGAGAAATACTTTTTCACCAAACCGGATTTTTAAAAATGATTGATTAAATCATTGTTTTAAAAAAAGTATTTAGAAGCATTTGAAGTTGTGTATTGATTTGAATCCCACGTCTTTCCCCCTCCTTTAGCCGAAAGCAGCTGCAGACAGCGAGGAAGAGGATGATTTTGAGGATGTCCCGGAGAAGGAGGGCTACGAGCCACACATTCCAGACCACCTGCGTGAAGAGTATGGTGAGTTTTCTCAGCTGCGGGGGACCTGAGCCATGGACAGCAACAAGCCAAATAAACAGAGTCATTATGAAGCAATAAAGGGAGAGACCACCTGAATAATCTATTGTCTTGCACCTTTCTAAGATGTAGAAACATAGACATCCAGATGTTCATTTGCCAGTATATACAGTACAGGCTGCTCCCTTTTCCTTATACAGGGAAAAAAGGCAAGTGCTAAAAGATAGGTTTCTTTTGGGCTAAAAGTTGTTTGGCCTAAATTCACCATTGTTTTGACCCACAGGTCAGGAAAAAATGCACAAAAATCAAATGTTTGAGAAAAAAAAAACACTTTCAACATTCTAACCTGTTTTATTTTTTGCGTTTAAAAACAGTCACAGTAATACGTTTGACCAAACGTTAGTGGTAATTGTTATTGTAACTTTTACACAGCACAAAAACATTTATTTTGTACACCATTTCTGCTGCATGTTACATGTTACATGCATGTAAAGAAAAATTGGGAAGATTCAAAGCAATTAACATCATATACATTGATAATATTTCATAGCTTGTTTTTTAAATGATTCCAACTAATGTGAAGTCCTTAAAGCACATCTTCAACTCAGTTTAAGACCAAGGTTAAGAAAGATGTTCTAGAAACGCCCCATCTAGGGTTAGAGTTTAGTTTTCCCAAACTACACACAGGAATATTTTTGATGCCTTTGCTGTGCTGTGGGATGTATTTGCAATACAGGGAAATTGTTTTTTGTTTTTGCTGTTTCCCAGAAAAAAAAAGTTTGACCCAAACTCTCAATTTGTTTGACTTGCGGGTCGCTGCAAAAATGGACAAAAATCAAATGTTTGAAAAAAGACTTTCTACATGTTAACTTATCTTATGTTCTGTATTTAAAAGCAAACATAATTACATGTTTGCTGAACTTTAGTCATCATTGTAATCCTAACCTTTACACAGCACAAACACGCCTGTTTTTTAACTTGTCCTTGTGGTGCACAGTTAAGTGTGTCTTTAGTGGTGACCAGCTGTGAATTTGATTTGCTACTGGGTTGGAGGTTCGACAAAGCTAATTGAAATCAAAGAACTGAAACTATATAGTAGATCTAAAGAGATAGAAAAACATTAAATTATTATATTTTTATTCGTACGTATCCTTAAGATGAACTTTCTGTGCCAAGTAATAAAATGCCATTGCTAATTCGGAATTGGTAGCAGCATCTATAAAATGCTTTCACATCCTTAAAGTTCAGTTTAATGCAACAAATTTGAATTGAATGTTGTTTTTAATGGTTTGGAAATTTCCTGCCATACGTTTAAGGCCTTTCTTTATCATCTGCTCTTTAAATAAATTTAAGCCAAAGACTGGGACTCATTTGGTTAGTGAAGTATGTAATGATCTATGGATGCCAAATTAACAAAACAAGACCAATAATGACCTCTCATTAGCAAGAGCCATCATTTACACCTCCCATCTGGTCTCCTGAAAATGTGAACAAATGCAATGAAAAGCTTTCTGCAAATTCACATGTTTGTGGAGCATTATAGTAAATAGGAAAAGTAGTACAGATCACACATTTTTATTATGCAAAATTAAGGCACTTTAAGGTGATGTGTCTGTACCAAAGTCTTAATGTGTTTCTATGAGCATATTCACATTAAATAACAATATACACAAGACGTATATTTTACGTGTATGACTCTGGATTATTAAAATATACTTTAAGAATGATTTAATTAGTGTTATTATTTTATTACCAGGAAGCTTTTGATGAGCTAGCGTTTAGACTGAAGTGACGTGTGTTTTGGTAATCAAGTGTAAGATCCACATGATTTCTGCCTCTTATCTCCTGTCAGCACCTAGTCATTGTGTGGCAAGAAGGGCTTGGCCATTTCACCTCCTTGAGTCCAGTGTCAAGCTGCCGTGTAATTGAATAGAACAATTACAGAACTGCTGGAAATGTCTCTGCTGGAGATGTCTCTTGTCTGGCATTGCTGCTGGAATGTATGTATAGACGAAGGGGTGTTATTAATAATCAACAGGAATTTCAGAGCCTATGTACATAAAGTATCAAGGTGTGCTGTTGAGGTTTTTATGAAGTGAATATGCTGTGATGCATTTCCAGTTTCTTCTTATTTCCCTTATTGTGAAGAAATAAGTAATGATCTTACCGTATTATAAATTGGGTAAATCAACTGAATGTGGAATTTGTCATGAATGCATGTTTATTGTCAGTATCAACTCTTAACTTCTCTGTTGAAACATGCTTTTCACAGAAGAATCAATTACTGTGCAGCATATTCACAACGAAGATGTACAGTACACATATGTTAATTTACTGTTTTTAGAAAAAAGGAATAGATTTTACAAAAGTCTTTTTCAGAATATTAATCAGTATATATTTCAGTATAGTTTAGTAAAGTAATTGTAAAATTGATTTATATACTAAATCTTAATCTTGATTTGCTGTAATCTCTTAAAAATGTAAATTCCATTTCCTATGTAAGCGGATATTATGTGTTAAAACCCGTAAAAGGAATACAATATAATGTGGCTGCAGATTTCAAATTCAAATTTAAGTATCTTGTAGTATCCTTCTTACTCTCTTGTTGAAACGAGACGTTATCTTCCAGAGAAAAACCGCAAAGCCCAGCGCTAAGGAAAACAAGCTTACTCTTAACACTCTTTTTTTCTTTCATTCCTTCACTGCACTTTTCACTGAGGAGCTTTTATCTCCCCCTTAATCCCACCATTTCTGTCAGGACATAATCTCTTTCTCAAATTTACATTTTAATTACAAGGCCTGCTGAACTCAGTAAAATCAATAATGCCAGCATTGGGCGGCCTAACTTTCAGCCAGCAGCTAGGCCTCTCTATTTCCTGCTATTGATTTATCTCTTTAACACCCTCAACTTTATTGCTTCAGACAAATAGCTACCATTTTGGTCAATTTGAACAAAAAAAGAAAGGATTTGGGGGTATTTTATGATGCCTTTCAGAAGAACTCTGCTATGACACAATGAATCAGCGTGATATAGTGGACTAAGGTTTACAGAACAGGAACAAGATTGGAATACTGTTGTGAAAAAATATGTATTTTATGCATGCAATGTTATTTTTTATTGCACAAACCACCTTATTATTATTGCTTACCTACTCATATACGTTCCAAAGTATGTTATGTATTAGGTATGTTTTAAGTATTTCAGGTGGGTCTGCCACCTAAATAAGTTTTTTTCTTCTCTTTTCAGCATGGAATAAACCTATTACATGTTTTAAGTATGTTTAAGGTTTTAACCATTATGTAGTATCCTGACAAAATGAAAGACATGAAAGAAAATTCAGTAACATTATTATATAATGTTATGAAATAAACAGTGATGTTTTGCCCTCACTATTAGTACGTGAAAAAGTTAAATATGTTCTGTGAGGTGTGTTGCTCAAAACAAACACATGAAACACAACAGCAGAAAATTGAAATGGAGTAGTTACCATGACGGCAGAGCTGTCAAATCAAGTCCAGGACCCACGGCCTGAGATACATACAACGCGTATGCTACTATCTGAGTGAAGAGTCCGAGCTATTATTTTTCCTTTATCATATTGTAATTTTTTGTCTTGTTTATATCGCAAACATTTTAGGTTCAAAGATTTTTCTTTACTTCATTTCACTTTATCGAAGGACTAGATTTGCCAACGTTTTTTTCCACTGAAGGAAATGTTGCTGTTTTAATAAAACAATGACTGCAATAAAAATATAATATTGGTGTTAGATAAGTATTGCACAAATCTGAATGCGCACAAGCACTTGACACAAGTGGAGTAGTTTGCGACCGTCAATGACAAGGGAGAAGTCGAAAAAGTGACTATTTATGCAGGTGATTTAAGTTAAGACTACACTGTGACATGTTTTTGGACATCTTGCAAGACAAAAATAGTAAAGGTTTCAGTGTGGATTGCATCATGTGCCCTCACACTTGTTAGCACCTATTGTATGGACAAAAAAGGAAAATCTGTGCCTATGAGTTGCCACATTTTGGTTAACCTGACTGCTGCATTTTTCTGCATTTTTTTCAATAAAACAGCATTACTACTTGAATTAAATAAGTATTTATTGTCATCTTCCCTGACATCTTCTTCCTATGACAACTGCAATTGCCAATACGTTTGTCAGATTCATTTCTTACTCTGTGGCTGAAATGAGAAAAGTTGCTGCACTGCTTTGGCTGCTTTTATGCACAAAGACCCAGCATATTAAAAGATGTAAGAGGAGAACATTTTTGTCTAAAATTAGACGTGAAGTGAATATATAAGTGGTTGTTTTTAGACCAGCTTCCAGAGCCAAGATCATCTAGCTAAATGAGTCTAGATAGGCAGCATTTTTAAGTGCCATTCCTTCAAAACCACTTCCAAAATTCCGGTTTCAGTCCCTTTAGTATTTGCCCTATGGTATTCTAAAACATTACAAATAATGATAACATTGACATATGAAAAATGACAGCCCTGATCCTTTTGAAAACAATAACCTTGGCAAAATACTTTTCATAGCATTATATACCATAAACATCATACATATATCAGAATTTCAGAACACATATTGTCCGTTTTATTTTAAGTATGTGATTGCCAGGACAGGCCATTTTAACTCTTTCTCCCTAACATACTTGTTTGTGGAAAATCTTTTGAACTTGCAGCATTAATTGCAATATTGTAACTGGTATCTTGCATGTTGGTACAGAGAACAAGGGAGTAGGCTGAGAGTAGAGGGAGACTGTTTCTTCCTCAATTTATCCCTGACTATCTGGTTGAGGGAGGGGTGGAGGAGTGGGGAGGTGGCCGTAGCTCAGAAAGGTCAAGTGCCTTGCCCCAGAATCACTGTGAGCTGATGGCTGCATCAAGAATTTGTCACTTATAATTTTGTGCCTGAACTGCACTATATGAACCAGGCAGCATGGCCTAATGCCTTCCTTGGATCTGTTTCAAAACACAGCTTAGCTTGGGTCTTTCTTCTGACCTGGGGGTCAATTCATTTTAGCTCTTCCAGCCCACCCAGGTGAAAGGAAAGTACACAAGACTTGACTTGAGTGTGGAATGTGTCTCAGCAATGATACGCAAATTATGACATAACCCTTTGGTATAGTTTTGCACACCAGTGGACATTCAGACTATATTACTCTGTTGCTGAAATGCTTCATACATATAGTCAATATAGTAGAAAACAACTTAGATATTTTCCACTGGGGTGCCTAATTTAAAAATTATATCTTGCAAATCTAAAATCTAAAAAGCCGTACACAACAGATTAATAAGATATGCAAGTATATGATTCCTTAAATGGGCAAATTGGAAGGATTATATTTTTCTAATAATTTACAAGAAGGCAAATGAATTGTAGACCTATAGTCAACCATTTTATATTTCACATTTAACTGTGAAGGTTTTTGCCACAGCTAAAACAAATCACTCAAAATCCCAGATTCACTTTAAATGCATAGTTCTAAATTTTTTCAGTCAAATGTTAAAGAAAATTTTGCTGTACAGTAAGAGAGGCAGTGCAGATTTTAGTTTTGCTGCATCACAGCGCTGGGCCCCTGGGGTTCAATTCTGGAACTGAGGTGCTATCTGTGTGGAGTTTGGATGTTCTCCCTGTGGTTGCATGGGTTTTCTCCAGGTTCTCTGGTTTTCTCCCATAAAAGGTCTAAAAATGTATTGGAAAGCACTTTTTCTTTGCCAGGATAGGCTCTGGCCCCTGAATTAGAAGTGCTTATAAAATGGATGGATGGATGTCAACAAGAAAGATTATGTGGTTTGTCATTCGTACATGTTTTATCATATCGCGTTTTAAAAGACACCTGCAAAAAAATGCGTATGTTCTATCGTCCAAGCCTAGGGCTATGCACACATTCAGCCCCTGTGACTTGTTCCTACCAGATCAGTTGAAAGACGGCTGGCTTTTTCAGACGTTTATTAAATCATTATCTCAGATGTTATTAGAATCATCTTTATGAACTTGAACTTACTAGCACATCTTTTCTAGGCACCATAGGAGGAGGGAGTATTGAGATGTGGGGAAACATCTCAATAACACAGTTCCGCTGCACCCATATTTACTATTTATTACGTACGCAACCCAAATTTATAGTTTTTTTTTTGTCAGAAAGTGACTGTTAATAAGTGGTGCAAAACAAACTCATTGTATTTTGCCCACAAAAGAATCCTGAGCATCATTACTTCAATTAAACCTTTTTATCTTGAAGTTGAATTATACTTATTTTTAATTTTGTTTCATTAACAGCAGTTCCATATTGTTAATAAAGTTTCTTGTATTCATAAGAGTATTGTCCTGTAATAAGATTACAGTATGTATTTATTGAATGTGTACCAGAAATGATTAAAAATAGCTTAAGACACTTGTTTTAAAACTTGAAGTAAAAGTTGTCAGCGTAGCAGAAATTCCATCTAAAAGGAGAACATTTTTCAGATACTACATTTTTTACTATTTTTAGCACAAAAGTGAAATATTTTACAAAAAATATGATTAAGATGTCTTTAGTCATGTTTGACACTCAAACACCTACCACCAACTATAAGAAAGGTGTAGAGTTAGAAAGGTGCAGATTTATAAGAAACACTTTTAACCTTTCTGTACATGACCATCCCCTGAGATCAGGAATCACTTTCGTTCTTCTTCTTTGAACTCTTTCTAAGAATTTTTAATATTCCTTTTTGTGGAATGGTTGTCAAAACTGATGAGATAAACTTGGCTCACAAGCAGCTTTGTGCCATTTTAAAGAAAATTGATTCATCTGGCATTTTTTTCTGAAATCTTTTTGTGATTTGGATGTAGTTATATGAGATGAAAAATTGTAGTAGAGTAAGAAAAATCCGACAGACAGTAAGATACTTGTAAAACATAAAATAGTGCTTGTTTTTTTAGAGACTGCAATTTTAGTATTGGGGGGGAATTAGTTCTTTTCAACAAGAAGGAGTTATTTAATCAGTTGAACCTGCATCAAACATTAGATCACTGTGTGTAAAGTTAAGTTTGTGAAGTACAAAAAAAGGGCATTGTGCTTCACTTCATGCAAGGCATTAAGTAGCAGTACTTAGTCCCCCAACACTTTCCTTCAGTGAGTGGATTGGCAAAGTAATGCAGTCTGATGGCAGGTCTCTTTGAATTACCGGTCACCAGTAAGGCAATGCTGGCAGTTCAAAGCAGGCAGACTGAGGCTGTGTCACAGTCTGACCAGCAGTCAAGGTGCTCAACCCTCTATAAACAAAAGAAAAGGAAAGTGTAGGGTCCATCTATTTTCTTACCTCTTTAATCAATACAGGCTCATGGGGGAGCTGGAGCCTATCCAGGCAAGCATTGAGCGGATCCCCAGTCCATTGCAGGACACAAACAAACACACACTCAATCACAATAGATCCAGTTTTTACAGAAACAACTAATCTACCTGTAAAATTACTGTGTTGTTTTGTGACTGTAGTTTGAATAATAAAAATGAATAAAAAATATTTACTAACACATGAAGCTGGAGAAAGAAATAAGAAAAAATCTGAATAGTTCCTTCATATACACTGGTCTGCAAAATGATTGGGTCTAAGGTCACCTTCCCTTGACGTTCCTCAAGTTCAAGGGTGTGGGAATTGGATTAAGATGGGATGATTGGTCAGGTCACGGGGTTTGTGTTAACTCCTCAGTCTGTTCTTTAGTTCAGAATCACTGTCTGAAGTCACAAATTGTGATCCTGAAAATTCTGAAAGTACCCAAGTGACATTCAATTCAAATCCGTGGCATTCACTGCTCTTTAAAATCTCATGCTGCAGGATTGCAGATTACCTCTAGGAACATATCTGTTTACTATCTTATTCTGTCTGCATTCTGTTGCAGACATCAATTTTTTCTTCTGTGATGTTACCAGTTCTTATTAAAATTGGCTTCTATACAGGTAACTAATATACAACGTACACACTTACCTTATGTTTCTATTGTATTACAGAGTTCCACTATAGCGAAGAAACTGTTACACTTTCATTTAATATTTGTTTTCTCGTTGTGAAGATATTTTTGGGTTCTTTCTCTTTTTCAAACATTCATCTGTTTGATGATCAGTCTCAGCTGATCAGTGCAATTACAGATCTGCAATATTGTAATGGTCTTCATAAGAGAAAGCGGTCATAATGTCGGTGTGATTGTGCTTCCTTAAAATTCATACAACAAAACAGTATCTAAAATGAGAGATGAATGCCTAGTGTTTGATCACATTTGATATGTTGTCGCTCACTAGCACAGCATTGTGGAGTAGCTCCGCCTTCCTCTAAATTCTGAAAGGAATTTTAAGTTTTTGTTTTATTTGCTGGAGTCATTGCTTATCATCGCTTTGATAAAAAATAATGGAAGGGGATAAAAGTGCTCTGCTAAGCCTAGCATTTGGTCTTTGTTGAACCACAGGTCTGGGGCCTGTCTCCTCCTCTGAGCTGACTGCAGTAAAAGCAGGGAAGCCAGCACCACCGGCCAATGTTTGCCCCCAACCACGAGCGAAGAGAAGAGAGAACGAGGAAGAGCAGGACCCCACCTGTGCTGCTGCCACTCTCCGAGTCCTAAAGCAACGACTGCCAACCGCTAAAGCCAGCAGGTACTCTCCTGCCTGGCCCCTCCTCTGCCTCACACCAGCACAACACAAACAGGCTTTTTAAATGAGGCCTTTCTGCAGCCTTTGAAGGAGCTGGCCTTTTTCAAACTGGCAGGCTAGTGATTTGGTCCTCTGTCAGATGGGAAAACAAAATCAGACAGTAGTTTGCTTATAGAGCCCACTGAAATTAGTAGGACATGAGAGTACTTGAGATTTAACTTTCTGCTTCATTTGTGAGTCCCATATCTTTGTAATTGGTGCTTGTGCACTGCTCATTGGCAACATTTGCAAGGATTTTCACAACCTTTACAGTTCTCTTTATTGTATCAAAAAGCAAAATAGAGAGGGAAAATATGTACATAGAGCAAATCATAAACTATTGAACTGGAAAACATTTGCTTCATGTGCAGTAATAGTATTGTTAACAGTAATAAATAAATAATAATTGTTATTACTATTCTAATCATACTACTATGGCTAATGCTATCACTGTTATCATTTCGGCTATTACTAACACATTTTATTTAATATATTATTATATATATTCTAATCACTATAATTGGGTGTACAAAGATTAAATCCAAAAATATTTTAATTACTTATAAATTAGTGACCGTTTAAAGATTATTTGGTTAAGTGTGCTCCTGAAATGTCTTTTCACAGTTACTTCACAAGTGTCACCTCTTATTGAAAACTGTAGCTTATAACGTTTAAAAAAAAAAGCCTGATCCCTTCGTCTAATATTTGCTTACTACTCAGCGCTGACCTCTTGTAGCATTGTGCAATTACGGAGCAATCTCCCGAACGAGGTACTTCATTTCATTTTACTCGGCGGTGGATTCTAATTTCTAATAGCAGTGTAAGTCACAGAGGATCCAAGCCAATGTGAGTGTTCGTGTGCAAGAGGTTAATGAAACTAGAACAGCAATTGTGCTCCATGTTATCCTCTATTGATTTTTTATAATCTCTCTGCAGCATGCCTGAAAGCTCGGAGTCAGCAGCGAGCACACTGGAGCCCCGAGGCGAGACAGGGACAGAGCAGGAGGAGAAAGCAAGAGCCCCTGTAATGCCATTCGGCTTGGACCTATACTACTGGGGCCAGGACCAGCCCACTGCTGGAAAAATACTCAAGTACTGTACCGTTGCTGCTTCCTGTAGATTTGAGCATTATATCATTTCATACTGAATGTTCTTGATAGTACTTCTGTAAGTTCATTTTCCTCTAGGAAACTCTTCTTTGCTTCGGTTGCCTGGGTTGTTCTGCTCACTTTTCTGTCATTTGTTAGTGGATTTAGCTGCCTTGAACCTCACAAGAGTTTTTTCCTTTAATTCAAGGGAGGATCAGCGCAACTCTTGATCTGAATTAAACCCGGTCGCCACAATTGAGCAAAATGGTGAAAAAAAAGACTACAGACATCTGCCATAAAAATACATTAAAAGCTCTTTAGAAGGGAAGGTTTTTCATTTAGATGTAAGAATTGTAAGAGAAGGAGCTAATGTTGTGAGAGAGAGTTCTAAGGCTTTAGAGCGCAGACAGTAAAAGCTCGATTACCAAGCAATTTGCGTTTGGTCGATGGGATGACTAATAAGCCCTGCCCAGAAAACCTAAGAGAGTAAAAGAAAGCATGAAGGACCAGCAGCTCTTGACAAAGACGATGGGGCTACACTGTGAAGACGTTTTCAGACTGGCGTTAGAATTGTAGAATCTGCCTGGGAGTGGGTAGAGAGCTAAGGTAGAGGGAAAAAAAGGAGATTCCTGCAGAAACAATTAATATTAACTTCCAGAACAGAGCTTGGATTCTGATAAGTAGATTTTAGCAGCAGGAGTGTGTGAACGTGAAACCTGGCTTTCTCAAGTCTACACAGTGCTGCTAACCACAAGAGGGTGTCATTTACTGTGTAAAAATACATTCAGAGCTGCACCGCTGCTTCGTCAAAGGCTTTGGTGTTGAACCGAATGCACCCCACTTACAATGAAACTAACATTACGAATAAATGTCATCTAGATTTGTATGTTTATGCTTGTACATATGGCTGCATGATATACAATGCCAATAGAAAAAAGCAGTTACAATTTACCATTATTGTTTGTGAGTATATATGCAAATTTATATTTTGATGCATGTCTTACATAAAGCATATAATATTTAGATATTTATTTGAATGTTTTTACATATGCAAGTGAGCATAATGTTTTTGATTTTATGTAATACAATATTAAAAGAAAGCAATTGGAGCTTAAAGCATTTTTTTATTTTCTAAACAAATACCAGTTAGAAAATGGATAGATAGTGTACTGTATATGACAGGCAGTGGCTTAAGAACATTCACTTTTATTCTGAGAAGAATCTTCAGTTCATCAGAAGCCACAATGACATACGGTGAGCTACTTTGGCCCAAGATGCCTTGGAAAGCAGTGAGTTGTATCCAGAACCAGACCCAGGAAAACAAGTGGAAATATAAAGTTTTCTCTACTGTACATAACTGAATTAATTAAAAAATGACAGATCTCCATGCATTCATGAATATCCGTGTCCTCCAGGTTCAGCTCCCAGCATCAATTCTGGGTGCCCCATGAGGTGGAAGAAGAAGTGGAGAACGAGGAGTTGTCGGCCTTGATGAAGTCCAGATACATCACCTTTCCTGGGAAGTATGTGCCAGTCGAGCACAAGTGCCGAGCGCCAATGCCCAATGGCACACTTTGTGAACGCCAGGACAGAGTCAAGGTTGGTGTCACTATTGAAATTGCTTTCTGGATTATAGTTATTTCTGTTACCAGCTGGACATGTCATTCTGTATTATTTTGGGGAGTAACAGACATTTGTAATAACGCTTTTTTGGAGTTGGAAAATACAGATATTTCTGGTTGGATTAACAGATACAGACTTAGTATGGGCATATTTACAGATATTTTTATCTATTATTATTATTATTATTATTATTTGTTTTTGTTGTTGTTAAAATGATGGGAACACAGTGCCTTACAAAAATCTTCATCCTCTTCCAATGTTCTCCCATTTTGTTGAATCACAAAAGGTGTATACACACTTTTTAAAGTCAATACCAACATTTTTTTTCCTTTGCTGTTTTTGCTGACATGTAGCTCCTTTCACTTGTACAAGGTTTCAGTCTGAACATTCTAGTTCCGATGAAAAATATTAACCTTTTTAAATATAAATCATTTGTAATTAAACAAAATGAGGACATCATTGGAAAGTAGCGGAAAAGTTTGCAAGGCACTGTAAACTCAGATTAAAAGTTGTGTTATTTTCTTTACACATAAAATAAACAATTTGGACAGTGTCCGTTCCATGGGGTGATTATCCCAAGAGACGAGCTGGGCAATCCCATCAACCCAGAGGATGTGGCCCGTCTGGAGAGAGAGAAGAGAAAACAACAGGAAGAGCAGCCAGGTGAGGCTCAGACCATCTTCAGTCTGAAAGAACTAACTCGGGACACTCTAAAGACAGTGCTGGGCTCAGATGTCTCTTCAGGCCATGCCTTTACAGCAGTGTTTCCCAGTCCGGGTCCTGGTGACTCAGACACCTGCTGGTTTTCATTCCATCCCGAGTTCATTAGACAATGGAAGCCTTACTTGATCTAAGAAGTTGCATCAGTTTAATATTTGCATTTTCTTTGTGTGGTCACAAGTTTGAGGTTTTATGCCAAACATGTTTAAGAGCTGAGAACAAATAGTTCCCTAATTATTTTTTTAATTATTATTATTATTATTATGTCAATTAAGAATTTCAATGTGTAATTTAGGGTTCAGCTGGAACACAAAACCAACAGGTGTGTCACCAGGATCACCAGGACCAGGATGTTGGCTCTGCTCATTTGTTTAATTTTGAATGGGTGGTAAGATCAGCTGTGTAATTAAGCTTAAGCAGTTGATTGCACCTCCACTGCAGGTTGGATAGGTTGGTACAGTATGGACTAGCTGCTCCTTTTCCTTTTCCTCCATTCTATCACTACCGTGCTTTAAAAAGATTAATGTTGTTCTACAGCATCTCTAATGAGCATGTCAGCATATGTGGAAACATGAGTGTCACTATTACAACAGCTAAACTATCTGCAATGCCATTGCTGGCTGGATGGAGAATTTTCACGAGAGATTCTGGATATGCCTTTGCATTTTCCTTCCATCAGAGTTACAGCACATAGTCAACGGAGATGCTCACCCAGCAGATGGCAGTAGAGCAGTGTCACCAGGTCTGTGATCATTCAGACACTAGTAAAGGGATGGTCTACCCTCCTGCCATGTGGGGATGGGCACAAGAGCTGGTGATGACCTCAAGAAACTACAGCAGATGTCACATGAGCCAGTCAGCGTATGAACTGGACAATTTTAGAAATTGTATCCCTTAATTTTGCAAAGAAAAAGACCTATAAACTAAATCTCCTTTGGTGCTTACAGAGCATGGCCATTAGCCTGCTCTAGTTTGGGAAGAAATGTGTGGTTCATTAGGAGTCTGTCCCACAATGTCTGTGGTAAGAGTGTCTTCCCTCCTCATTGGTTTACTTACTCAAAGTCCTATATAAAGAATAGCAAAAACCTAAGACCCATGTCTTATCCAGAAGAGACAACCTACTGGAGAGAGAGTGATGTTTCCATTCTGTGCAGTAGAAGCCATTCTCCCTAAGAGATCAATTCAAACCTTTTAATTTGTTTCATTCTATTAATTTGTTCCTAAATCTAAAATCAGTAAATAATTTCTGCTTACACCAAATCTAGTAACTGAGACTTTCAGTGTCTGGTTTCTGTAACGCATGTTTTTTTTTTCTTTTTAATCCCTGGAAGACAGTAGGTAGATTCTGTAGTCAGACTGTAAAGTCTGCGGTTTATAATGTCTGATAGAACCTTTTCCAAGACATCATCATCCTTGCTGCATGCAACAACTCTTCAGCAAGCCCATGAGGGCATTTGCTAAGCTTGCAGTCTTTAGAAATGAATGAACAATTATGCAAATGTCAAGGGGGTAGGCACGGGATGCAGGTGTTGAAATTGTTTCTCTTTGAGTTTTCACCAAATCTATTGTTTTACCAGAAATATTGTAACGATTACAGTTCGTGATGCAATTATGATGAATAACCATTATCATTTCTCTTAGTGATCTATGGTCTTTTGGGGGCAGCCTGGAAGCTGACATTTGAAGAGCTCCTCACTTGTTTGTGAATTGATTTGCAGTTATAAATATGACACAGTAGAAAATAATTCAAACTAAAAAAGCTTACATTTTAATTTGTGTTCCATTGCCTGGCGATTTATACAAAAAGATAAACTAAGACAGGACAAAATATCATCCAAAGTATTCATGATTAATATGTTTTATCCAAATTTATCATTATAGTAGAGTTAACAAGAAAAACTAAACTATTTGGTGATACCTGTAAAGTGAAATATTATAGAAACACCAAGTGTTTAAACTTGGAAACACAAGTATCAATTCGATGGTCATCTTCAGAAGTGTCTTATAAAACATACCACAACTGTGTTTTCGCATTATTACTTATGGTCAGTGCATCTAATTTCTGTTTGCAATGATAATTGAAACTCAGAAAAAAATAAATAGCTTTGTTATACATGTTAAAAACATTAAGATTAAATGTAATCTGTTTTAAATTTTCTTTTCTTAATTGAGAAATTTTGAAAAACAGAGATACCTATTAATAGTTTAAGTTAAGTATCCGCATCAGCATGTGTAGGCTGTAAAGGAACAGGTAACGGGTTTATTCGGCTCCACAGCATAAAAACATTGTGTTTCCTTTCTTTTCTTTTCAGCATGGAATAAACCGGTTGCCTGTTCCTTTGATACCTAGTAATGTCTACTGGTGAAAGTGCCATTCAAAGTAAAAAAGTTTTACTATGTTGGCTGTTATTATAGGAAAACTGTAGTACCGCTGCTTTTCTCTGATGGATACTCTTATGTGTCCCTTTGCTGTGCTGTGTGGTCCTTCAGCACAGCAGAACTACACCAGTCCTCAGATTGAAAATAGTGCAAAGCCAATGAAAGATGAATCTATATTACTGAAATCTAACACACTGTAGTGGAAATGCTTTCAGCTTTCTGATCCTTCTCTAACCCAATGACATATTTACCTCCTATTACCAGGGAAAAAAGAAAAAAGTGTATTCTTGAAATGATGAACTGATGAAATAACATAATACCCTGATAATCTGAGGTCTGCGTCTCCTTTCCAATAGTTCACACAAAGAGCAAATTAAGTGGCTATTTTTTGGTGTCATTCGTGCGGTGGATGTGGTCTTTCTGCCTTCAGTGACTTGTTAACAAACAGGTATCGGAGCAAGTGAACGCAGGGAGGCTGATGGCCAGTCAGATGTGAAATAGCATCTTTTTACTAACTAAAGTATTGATCCCTACCCCCCTCCTTCCCATCCAAACTGTGCAATTTTCTCTCCACTGCTGCTAAAGTCAGTGACAATGTATGAAGAGCTTTAAAGGCCCATCAACACTCAAAAAGGCCGCTCTTTCTTAGCAGTCTATTGATTTTTCTCAAAGGCTTTTAAATTGCCTCTTCATTTTGTTCAAATGCTCATTTCATCTCTACCGGTCACTGATATATATTTTATATATATATATATTTTTCCCCATGCTGTTCAAACAATCGCCCCATTCACAAGAGTCTCTAAAGTGTAACGCCTTCTTATTACCAGAAAGTAAACTGTTTAAACACCTTTTCCCGTAATCTGGGATTACTGGTTCCACTTTCTGAGCCATGCCTCTTTGGTATTTTATCCCTGCAATAAATAAACTCCGAAACAACTTCTTGAATAGATACAGTGTTGAAGACAGCTGGAGGGATTAACTTCATACTTTGCAAAGTTTTCCACAGAAGGCTGGACTATTGGCGGCCAAACTTTTATCTGAAGGTTCTGTGTCCCTAATCCAAGACCTAGCATTAAAGGGCCCTAAATTAAAAAATCTCTCTACATTAACTGACCACAATGAAAACTAAAGACCCAGATGACACCCACTCCACATTATTGAACCTGTGTCACCGAATATGTACATTTGTTAGAAATTCAAACCCTAAACAAAGGCATAAATCTTGCTCTGTACATAATTGTTCACACCCAAACCATAGTCTACATTGAAACATTGAGGTTAAATAAGAACAAACTGTACACATTTTCATCATGCATCATTGGACATTGGTAGTTTGACTGTACATTGATATATTTCATGTCCTAGATTAAAAGGGATAGTTAGACAAGGAGTCTGATTTTTTCTGTGTGCCCCTGACACAAATGTGTCCACTTTCCAATTATCCTAAACTGAGAACTGAGATTTAAACCATTTGAACACTTGAATATGTTTTAGAACTAAGACATGTTTTAAGTCTAGCATTTGTTTTTTGATTGATGTTGTTGAAAATGGGAAGAATTTGACTTAGTGTAAAAAGAGAAGAGAATGAAAAGAAAACAATTTATTGAGTTTCACATGTCCAGTAAATTCCAGTCATGATGAACAGAGGTGCTGATGTTGAACAGTGCTGCCCACACTTAATACAAGTTTAAAAAATAAAACAGTCTAGGAAAGAAAGGACAGTGTGCAAAAATTAGATGGTTTGGGTTAAGGATAGCAGTGATCCACTGGACGTTTTAACAACAACAAACCAAATTTTCTTCTATGTGCGGTTGATCAAAACTAACACAGCAGTTTTCTTTTTAAATGTTATTTAATATATTATTATTTATGTTATTTTTGTAAGCTTTCTGAAACTAAACTATAGTATGTTGTAGTGGTACACTTGTGACACTTATGTGATTAACTATTTTATCATTAAATATTAAATATTAAATAACATTTATGGTCATTAAAAATCCCAGGGAGTTTCTCGAAAAGAGTAGGGGTGTACCCCGGCGTCCTGGCCAAATTTCCCATCGGCCTTTATCAATCATGGCCTCCTAATAATCCCCATCTATCAATTGGGTTCATTACTCTGCTCTCCTCCCCACTGATCGCTGATGTGATGTGTGGTTAGCATTCTGGTGCACAATGGCTGCCGTCGCATCATCCAGGTGGATGCTGCACATCGGTGGTGGTGGAGGGGAGTCCCCATTACCAGTAAAGCGCTTTGAGTGGAGTGTCCAGAAAAGCGCTATATAAGTGTAAGCAATAATTAATTAATTTTATCATGACCCAAAGAACAAAGTACAGAACAGAGCCCAGATTTAACTTTATAGCTGATGTAGTTTAATCACTTCTATACACTTGTGCTTGATGAGTAATCCTTCTGATCATGTATAAAAATGGTAAGAGACAGTGGTGTAGCGGTAATTTTGTTTTGTGATTATGTTACAAACACTCGGATTTAACAAAAGGTGAATATCGAGCAGCATTTTTGGACTCCTTAACGCTGTACACAGCCTTTAAATAGACTGGATTTTAAAGGCTGAAAAGCAAAAACTTTTTTACATTCTCTTCAGGCACATTTCAAAGGTTATTTAAGCTCTCTTATAGGAGCAGTTGACTGTGTTCTGTAATTTTTTTCTGAGTGATTTTAAACGACCACTTCTGTTTTGCCCACTATAGGTTACGCTAAACGAGTGCCATTCATTGGAAAGCCTCAAACCTTGAGTCTTTAAGACAGAGTTCTGTCACAGATGAGCAGATTTTGCACACGAGTTTCCCACCTTTACAATCATTCCAAGGGTACAAGCAAGCGACCAGCCTGTAAGCAGTGACCAAGAGCTAAATGCCAGACGACAATGTGTTTTCATCACACTTTTGAAGTTTGAAAGAAATGTTTTGAAAAATGATATATTTCTCTGTTTTTGTGTAGCCATTGTTAACCTGAATGTTGTTACTTCAGCATTACAGCATAAATGGCATGCCGAACTACTTTTTAACATACATCTATCTTTTACAAAAGGGTTTGATCATGTGTGGCGCTCTTATCTCCTTCTGACCAGTAATGGAATTCGGTATTTGGCTTAATTTACTTAGGTACTTATGTATACTTTTAAGTGTTTTAGGAAAATGGTGATGAGCCACTTTAGTTAGCTTGCGCTGGAATGAGATATCTCTAAAGGTTAAAATATATTTTTTTAATTATCACTGCCCTGACACGCTCTATTACCGTTATACCACTGGTAAGAGAAAATTTTTATAATTGCCTTTTTACTTACACTGACAGCTATGCTTCGAAAAAGGCTCTTAAATAGTTTAGTAGTGCTGGGAGTTACATCTTACTGTTGTGTCTTCTGGGCAGACTGGCGAGACCCGGAACTGATGAGAGAGATTGAAGCAGCCACTGGTGTGGACCTGGGCTCCTCAAAGAGCTTTGGGAAGGGCAAGAAAGGGTCCAAGGGCAAAGGCAAGAAGAAGAAGTATCCCAATCTGACTGACCTGAAGCAGAAATCCAACACAGCTCGCTCTAGGCTACAGAAAAAAGTGTTCAACACGTAAGAGCTATTAATACTACCTTGTCATACAGTATCAATTCTCACCAGGTGTGAAGTGTCACGAAAACCGTGGAGCAATAACAAGTTCACACTAAGCTTCAGTGAAATTATAGATGAAACTAAAATTTCCGTCTCATTATAGTTTTAAATAAGGGATTTCAGGGTCTATTCCTGCCACTTTAATTCTCTTTCACTTTTAAGCCTTAGTGATCATCTTTAAGTCATGAATAGGTGCATTTTTTGAAGAGTGTGAGTTGGATACTATACTTGATTACTGAATTCAACAAGACTGGCTACAAATGAGATCCTGCTATATATTAATTGAATAATATTAACCCACAATGTGCAAGCACCATTTCATTGCCAGCAGCCATATCACCCTGCAACTCACAACTGGCAACCCACTGAAGCTAAGCAGGTGTGAGCCTGGTCAGTACCTGGATGGGAGACCTCCTGGGAAAAAAACTAAGGTTGCTGCTGGAAGAGGTGTTAGGGGGGCCAGCAGGGGGCGCTCACCCTGCGGCTCATGTGGGTCCTAATGCCCCAGTGTAGTGACGGGGACACTATACTGTAAACAGGCGCCGTCCTTCGGATGAGACGTAAAACCGAGGTCCTGACTCTCTGTGGTCATTAAAAATCCCAGGGTGTTTCTCGAAAAGAGTAGGGGTGTAACCCCGGCATCCTGGCCAAATTTCCCCATCGGCTGTTATCAATCATGGCCTCCTAACAATCCCCCTCTGTGAATTGGCTTCATTACTCTGCTCTCCTCCCCACTGATAGCTGATGTGTGGTGAGCGTTCTGGCGCACTATGGCTGCCGTCGCATCATCCAGGTGGATGCTGCACATTGGTGCTGGTGGAGGGGAGTCCCCATTACCTGTAAAGCGCTTTGAGTGGAGTGTCCAGAAAAAGCGCTATATAAGTGTAAGCAATTATTATTATTATTAGTAATCACACTAACAGCTTATGAAAATTGTTTGATTTAACCTGTTGAAAATTAAGATGGGAGAACACAGAAAGAAAAACATTTGATCTGCTTATTAAGAGAACATTTACTTTGTACCATCAGGATGCTGGGGCCTGTGGTGAGTCAGTGCACCGTCACTCACCCTCTGGGGCGTTAACACCCAAACATTTCTAACCTGGCAAGACATTGCAGTTAAACACAGTCTGTCAGTGATACAACATGATCTGGTAGCTCAGGAGTCAAAATAGCTTACTAAGATCAATTTTGAGGTCCGAGTGGGGTGTTCTGTCCTGGTGTGTCTAGTTAGCAGAGAATTGCACTTACAGTATAGTGGTTAATGACAACCTTAATAACAACATTCCAATAGGACATTGCTCTTCCTCCTGTTGCTATTGTAACACTGGCTTTCCTGCGAGATGACAATGTGACAGTTCTGCCGTGGATACCCTGCTCAGCGGACGTGAGTCACATTGACCTCTGTGGGATGAGCTGGAGTGATGTGGCACCTATGGCTCAGACACCAGAGGACAGACACATGCTTGTCCAGGTTCTACAAGAGATATTGGACAGAATCCTACAAAACCGCTTGTGCAAACTGCTACAAACCATGGGTCACAGATATACAGCTTGACGTTCACATTGATCTGCCCTGATGTGTTCAACTTGAATGTTGTAGTGCACCTGCTATTAATTTTGCTTATTTTCCTCATAATAACTTTTTGTATTTTTTTAGTTAGAAGTGAAAGGTTTCTTTTGGTACTGTGTATCTATCATGGAAAATAATTTATGCTAGCATGAGTTGAATCTGCTTTCTTTCAAGTCTTTCGTTTAAAAAAAATCTAATATCCTTAGTAAAGAAATTCTTATTTCGTGAAATACAGCATGTGTGAAAGTTACTTCATTTATTAGTGCGTTTTCTTTTCTGAAGAGGTTCCAGTAGGCATACAATCATTGTAACCCCAATGAAAAGACCCAAAAAGCAGGATAACTAATTGAAAATGCAAATCATGAAATAAAAAACAAAATTAAGATGTGTGTTCATAAAGAGAAGAATAGTGCACACGTCATGGCTCCAGCAGGTGTTTGTAAATGTCAGCATACACATACATTTTGAATGTCTTTGCACTTTGCAAAATTGAACAACACTCACATTCCAAGATAGCCATGTCCCTTCAATGCACCCAGAAATGCGTTGTCAAAAACCGATGTAACGAGTTGTCTGTGGAGGGGAGGGGGGAGGGAATGACAGCATATTAAAGATGGCAAAAACCTTCTTCCCTTCAAACCACAGAAATTAACTTTATATTTACAAGTCATAAAGCTGTGCGATTTCAGGCACTAAAGCATTGGTGAAGGCCAGAAAAAAGTGCAAGTGTGACCACAGTTTATTCACAGCAAGAGGCGGCTTGGTAGTACTGGAGCTCGGGCAGTATACTAGGAGACAGGGGCAGGACAGAAGCCTGGCCTTGTTCTTCACAATTTACACTGTACTTGAACTGCAGTGGCACCTGTGCTTTTCTTAATTTAACAGCCCTGCAGCTCGGGGGATTCCGCTAACCGCTCCTCTGTGCCAGCAAGGATTTCATCAACTCCTGGTCCTTTTCGAGCTGCTATGTATCTTACAGTATTGATTTTTTTTTTTACTCTTCTGTGTAGTTGCTGCAGGGAAAATCCATGTTCAAGCACTTGTACTTAAAACTGTGCAATTTTTATTTAATTCAGGAATTTTCCTGGCAGGCATTTTTTCAGCTCCTTGCTTGTCTAGAATCAGTGCAGCGAGGCTAACCACGGAACCTAGCAGCAATTTTTAAGAACCCCACACCCTCGGGTGACTTATCGTTATTGGCACATTTTAGCGGAAGATAAAAAAAAGATTAATACAGTACTAGACTGCTGGAAATCGCTAACATGTACTACTGTCATCACAGTTTGCAGGAAGAAAAAACTGCCCTAGTATTACCAGTACATAGAAATTACCCTGTTTTGTAAATGACACAGAATGTAGTGCATTACTGCTTTTTTAGGTAAAATATGATGATTTCTAGCACATTAGTAATCACATATTGGGTATTTTCTCTTAAAGTGAACAGAAGGGTATGTTTTCAGATTCTGAAGTAAATACATGTATAAACTATTAACAAACACATGGAACCCATTACATGAATATAAAGTGTCTGATATTGTTGCTTCCTGGCTTTCAGAAAGCAGCCTTTTTTAAGATCTGATTTGTTTTAAAAAGCTAACTTGTTTTATTTTGGAATCGTAATGTTATATGAAACCAATGATACAGTATTTGACAGAAACATTCGTTTAACCAAGCCAGCCACACACACAAAAAATGCATTTGTTTTAGCTGGAGTTTTCAAACTGCAGGGTCAGAAGTCAGAACTGAAGCAAGGTTCATAGCCAGCAAGTGTTAGTGAGGATCAGGAGGTGCTGAAAAGGTGGTAAAATGTTCTGTTATACTGCAGCAATAATAAATCTGGAGCAAGGCTGGTCACCCTGGGTTATTTATTGCTTTACACTGGGCTCTCCACACTGAATTCCATTTATTTTTGTTAAGATGAAAAGAATTTCCCTGTAATATGTTGGACTTCACTGTCTGAATTTCTTTTGCAGACGCTCAGTGAAACGTGTGACAGAAGCAATGAATCGAATCGACAAAAGGAAGCATGAAAAGTTTTCAAACCAATTTAACTACGCCTTGAATTAACATGCAGCGACAGAAAGAAGAACCTTATCCTCAATGTTATGAAGTGGTTGTAGCAGCATGGGTGGAACTAACAATGAATAATACCGACTCAGGCAGACCTTTTCACTGTGTGTACTCATATTTATACTGTGGTAATTAAAGTGATGAACAATGAATTGAATTATCATGAAAAAAACACAATTTAAAATTACAAAGTTCATTTTTGTTGTATTTAATAGAAAACGTGCATTATTGATTCATTTTTAATGTGGATATTGTTAATATTTTTGTAAGAGTTTGTCTTAGGTATAAAATGTAAGTAGACTGTTGTGTTCTTTGGGTTGCTTTTGCTTTATATATAACTTACAAATTAATACATGTTTTATAAAGTGCATTTTTAAGGTACCAATGAAATTATTTATTAAAAGGCATGTTTATATTGTTGTAATACCTTTATTGTGGTAGATAGTAAATGCCTCCCCTTTGACTGTTCTGTGTTGAACTACACATTATCCATAATGTTCTGGCACAACGCTGTTTGAACCTGCGAGGACATTGGATGGCAGCCCTTTTGTACGATGCCCATGCTATGGGTTTAGAATGAGACAATAAATGTTTTTTTTAAATCTTGTCATGTTGAATGGTAATTGTACATGTAAGCAGGACTGAGAGTAGCAGCTACTGTACATCTCACATCTCCAGTCGGTCACATTACTCTGAAGGAGCTGGTATGATATCATGGCACTTAACCCACCCGGCAGCCTCATAGCTGAAGGGCCCAGGGTGTAAACCGTGTGTTTTTGAAGTGGGTACACTGGGTTTCTCCATTGTTAGGGTTAACTTGGCCCTAAATTGGCTCGTTCTCCTTGGCCCTGTGGTGGATCATGCAGGAGGAGAGCAGCATTGTGTTCTCCTTCCCATCTTATATGCTGTACTTCCAGGATAGGATCCGGGCTGCTGTGACCTACAGCTTCCTTTTGATAGCAGGAAGGACGACTGTTACTCTTAAGACTGAGCTGCTAACTGCTGCTCCTGATAGTCCTCTTGTTCTCATTCCACTTCTTAATTACCTAATTGAATCAGGCATTAAAATATTATGTCCAAAAGTAACAGTTTGCAAGTCATAGGCTGGGGAGGGTGAGTATTATGAAACCCAAAAGGAGACGAGTCTCTTTGAGCAGATCTGACCTCTTGGTACTTCTTCCTGTGCCAGGTTGGCATAGCACATCTCAGATGTACAGTACAAAGTGAGGAAACCAAGCTTGCCACCAATCAGACTTACAAAGCGGTAACTTGATTTGAACGCAAGTAAAATAACTGACGCTGTGATCCCATTCAAATCTTGACATTCAGCCTCTGTGTTGGTATGATCTTGGCAATAGTACTACAATGTCTGGCTGGACAGGTCAGCTTGCATTATTTTAATTATAGTGTGGTTTCAATATAAAATTATAAACAGTAAAAGTAATGTAAGGCTGTGCAATTCTTGTTATGGGTATTTTTAATTACCATTTCCAGCTAGTCACACCCATACCTGGTTGTGTGGGTACTAAACTGGACGAATTGTTTTCATTCAGCTATTTGATAGGAAAAAAAATGATTTCTAGCTATTCCCTCAAAGAGTTTGTGCAAAGCCTTGGGCTCCAGTTTCAATTGTTTATTGTCCTGTATATGCCCTATTTCTAGAGATTTCCTTCAACATGAAGATGGTCTGCTGTTCTGAAAGCCTGAGTGAATGCAAGAACATGAACAAGAATTGGTGTAAATGATGGGAAGTCTTTCCTCTCAGTCCAGTTCCTTGTTTAAATCATCTTGTCAGGCGAGGAGTTTTTCTATATTCCTATATTCAGTTATTGTAAAATGCTACCACCTGCTTTCATTCTTTAATCACTACCAACATAATTTCAAGGTCTGTCATAAAGCGATAGTTTGTATAAAATGTTTACGTTTTTCCTTAAGTTACATGAATGCTGCTTTTGCTTTAAATGGAAGACTTCACTATGGTTAAGTGAATTTTTTTAAGTATGCAATTTGTTGCTTTAGCAGTAATTATTATCATGTCTATTTAACAGTTTCCGAGCGACTGTAAAAAACGTTTGACTTTACCACGTCTTTGAAGCTTCGATGTTTTTTTTATCAAATGAGGTGCTTACTTTATATACATATATTCTAGAATTTGGTTTATATATTCACTCATTTCACGATACAAACCTTTGACGAATACCTTAAAATTAGGCTTTAGGTTCTTGATGGCTTTTGTTTTCCACACGGCTCAAAATCCCATTCTAAGTAAAACGTAAACTTGGATCAAAGAGTCAAACGCATATAATTACATAACTAAAACTGTTTATTATAGCCAGCAAAATATTACCCTGTAATCGAGGCATTACCTACTACCCACTATCCGCAATTTATATTCCGTAATATGCAACGTGTAGCTACTTTTATTAATAAGTCTGCTGCTTAAAGAGGACCAGCTAAAGAGAAAAACAGAATATAGACAACAAAAATAAACAGTAACATTATTTTTAACAAAAACTATTTTTAAAAACTAAGTGCTTATACAATATTGTAAATTTTGAGATAATCAAAATAGCAGCAGGTTCCTTATTAAATGCAGTGTTTGTATATATAAAAACTTTTGGTCTGTGAGTATAAAAATACACCCCGATTTTTTACAAAATGTCTAGCTGATGTGAGGACAAAGACGAGATGTGAATTAAATAATAAAACGGTAATCAAGATCTACTATTTTTAATAAGACGTCACGGTGAAATTAATTACGTTAAGTATTCTGATTATTAGTTCGAAAATGAAGTAATGTGTCTGGCTGTACTACATTTGAATACTAGATTTGTTTACGGGTTAAAGGCTTTGTGTTTTCTCATTTGTAATATATAAATTGTGAATGATTTCAATTGACAACACTGTTTGCCCTGATAGCTCTACTAGCAGGTTTTGGGTTCGCCACATAAATCTTCATTTAAGAGCAGAATGCATGACAGTTTTTTACTTACAAATAGGACTGACATTGTTTATCATTTATATAGCGAATATTATTCAATAAATAAAAGAAAAGAGACTTAAGATGTAATTTAATCATCTGAATATACTGTAGCTCGCTATAGTATGCATAGGTAAAAGTTGATACATGTTCTGAATACGCTGAAGAAACTGAAAGGTATTAAAATTTCTACATTTACGAAAATGACTACTTTTATTTTTGAGCCAGTATTAAAACTCGAGAAATCCGTTAAGATTTGATAGTCGTTTAACAGTAGATCACAAATGTTATTTTATATGATATATGTAAACAACCAAACTGCTATGAAACGTCTTCGGCATGTGTACATTTCTTTTAACACTTCACATGAATTAAAGTATTCACAAAAAGCCTAGGACCAAAAGCATGATCACCAAAAACTTACACTGGGAAGAAACACATTTTTTACAGTATTTTCCCTTGACTGTTTTCAACATACTCCCCCTAGTGGTATTTCAAAACCCTCATTCCCTGTTTGCGTTTAGACGCATCTTGGAATTCACAGCGTAATAACTTCTTCGCTTGTCCCAAGTCTATTTACATTTCAGGATATCAGCGTCTGTGAAGAGATGTAATTTCTCTGTCAAAAATTATAACATCTCCACGCTTCAAGTGTCATTACTCGCAGTAAAAGGTTGTCAAAAATGCTCACTCACGGAAGCAAACAAGAGGGAGAAACTAATAGGATTAGAAAGATATCATTTAATGCTGTCACAGGGATGTTTGACTACGGCAAATTGTATTGGCAATAGTACAGGCTCCAGAATACATTCACGCAGTCAAGTCATATTAAATAAAACCCTAACTGACTTTAATACTTCTGATATTTCATTTCACATATTCCGTAACTCCGTGAAATTATTTAACCCGTTAATTACCTAAGTATACTATCCGTTCACACCAACGTACTGTATAGGTTTTTTTGTGCTCATTTATACAGTTTCTCTCTTAAATGTAGCATCAAGTCGTATCAGTTGAATTCCCCAAATTTTCAGTGCTTTATATATTAACACGAATTTTGCATTCAAGCACATATCGTGTTTGTTTAAAGCATAGGTAACAGCGCGGTACAAAAATGATGAACGTTGAAAATCTCTATTCCTTCTTGTGAGTAAGGGACAGAACCTTTAGACACCTTTGAACCATATAACAATATTCATTTCTGTAACGGCAGAATCCCCACGAATAATAAAAAATAAAGTGACATTTTTGTAAAAATGGGAATTAAAAGTACCGAAAACAAAATGCACATTGAAAAATATTGTAAACATTCAGCATTTAAAACCCAAATAAATGGCAATAATAAAGCCGCCGCTTACAACATATTTAAGAAGTTTATTGATTTTCTTTGTTTAGCCGCAAGTTTAAAGTTCCAATATTCATATTAATAAAGAGCATCACTTTTTGTCTACAATAAAACTAAATTTTAAGTATATAATTAGAAATATACAGTGCATTTGAAGAATGCAGAGAAACAATTTTCTACTTTCTTTAACAGACTTATCAATCACGAAAATAACTCAAAACTATTTTCGTATAATGCTTTATTCTGTTTTTAGCTTTCCTCTTTTAGTCTTTTTTAACGCAACAGAAGTATTGAACAGCCAGTTTTTAATAAAGCTACCCTGAGAATAAGTGGGTACATTAAAAACATTCTTTACAAGTGTCAGACAAACATTTTACATTTTATTTAAACAATTATTTATATCTACTTATATAAAGTATTACAAGCCATTCCAGGTATGTAATGATATAAAAACACTTTTTAAATAATTTAATGACTTGATCGGTATGTTTTAATCCATTCAGTTGATCTGGTCTTTACAAAACTGCGTTTAATAGATGAGGCTAAACGTTTACATACTCGTTTACCATTTACATTTACTGTACACACGTGGCCCAGAGACATTTTAATGTTTTACATTGTAATCAAAAAGAATCCCCACTTGACGGCATAAAAGTAATTGTCCATACGGACTGCAGGACGAATTCGTCGTATAAATTTTAAGTGTCCTTAAAAAAAGATATGCTTGGAAGAAGACGACACAAAATTAGTCATTTCCTTCCTTGTAGCATTTGATGCATTCAGCAGTCTTTAAAGTTGCTATTGCTCAACTTTTTTAAGATCCAGAATCTCTTTATCACAGCTTGTCTTGTTCTTCTCCTTTAAGTCATAGGATGCATTGTATTAAACTGCATTTAACAACTTTTTTTTGTATCACACAGGTTCGGCTTTGTATGTCATGTAAATGCATACAAGTCATTTCCTTCAGTATTTATTTACAAGTGCGGGGTATAAAACGCCGGAGCCCCGTAAGTCTGTGATCCTAAAACGAAAGGGGACAGGACTGCGTGACTCGGCAGAAAGGGCAACTGGGCGGTACAGACCAGCCCGCTTGGTGTGTGACCTGGGTAACTTGTGTGCATTGAAAGTGGGCCACCCATCGGGGGAGAAGGGCTCAATGGACTCAATCCTCCATTTAAGCCGTTGCCCGGCCCGTTTGGTCCCCCACCGTTGCCACCCGTTGGGGCGCTTGTATCTGCACCGGGATTCTGTTTCTTCCACTTCGTCCGGCGGTTCTGGAACCAGATTTTTACTTGGGTCTCTGTCAAACTGAGAGAGAGAGCTAGGTTGAGCCTCTCGCACACAGACAGGTATCGAGTGGACTTAAATTTGTTCTCCAGTGCTACTAGCTGTTCGTAGGTGAAGGCTGTCCGGGCCCGCCGGGGTTTTCCCGACTTGGAGTCCGAACCAGTGCGCTTTCTTTTGGGCTTGGACTGTTGGCTCTGGCCGTTCTGTCCTGCTTGTTGTGTTTGCTGGACACCTGGGCTCGAGCTCCGCGTAACCGAGTCCTCCTCTTCATGGTGGACAAGCTCCGAGTCCACATTACTAGGCAGAGCGCTACTACTCTCCTCGCTACACAACTCCTCGTCTTGAATTTCACTCTCTGGAGTGTGAGTGCTCCGGCTAAAATCATTTTCACCTTCATCGGACTTATACAATAACCCATCTTCTGAAAATAGAAAGGGAAAGGGGATTTAACATTTACAGTGAATTTAAACGTCAAAACAAAATGTGAGCAAGTAAAACTTTACACAAACTATAGTTCACGAAATACTGCACTAATAAGCGCCACGGATAACGAAACTTAAGTGTTTTCTGTATTTTAGAAAAGACTAATTTAAATTGTATGTTTATTCTTACGTTTCGGGACATAATTTTCAAACCCTGTTTCTTTAGAATATTATTTTCCTGTTTGAAAAGTTCTTTTTAATAAAGATGCACAGTGAGCAGGAACAAATTCAGCACTGGAGTCGGAGAGGGACTCGCACATATTAACTGTTTCTTAGTGATGATTGTAATATAATCTAAACTTAATTCGCAATATGCTTTTGCTTCGTTTTCCGAATTTCATTTTTAATTTATAATGGTTATAAAGATGTTCTAATCAGTTTCTATTGATTGGAAGAAATGTGGCAAACCAATTAAACCCTGTTTGTCTAATACTGAAACTAATTAACGATATTTTAATTCATAATGGATCATATTATATACCGATGAACGGGAAATCCAACAAAAAAAATAAAAGATTGTTTGAATTTAACTGGGGGACAAACCCAAAAGTTCTAGGGTAGTTTTTATCTGGAAAAGCAGTATTAACATTCGTTTATTTATTAAAAAGTAGCCTTTAGCTTTCATACATCACTAGAATATTTAAATTGATTAACTGAGCATTTAGAGCAACAGTAAAAAATTAAAATTAAAATTATTTTCAAGTATTATTTCAATATTCATTAAATAATTTAATCAAAAAGCGGTGTTCACATGCTTCGTTAATCTACGCGCCTTTGTGTATTTTAATTGTTTAAAAATGTAAAACATTTTATAATAAGTTACTTAAATTTTCCGACGGTTGTTTCTTTTCCTCTATTGCTTAGTTTTCTGAGGCAGGTTTACTCTTTAAAGAGGTTGCTCTGAAATTGCCAGTCGAGATCAATTTAGGGTTACATTTAGCCTATAGTTCTGGCGCCAAAGAGACATGAAGTAGCTCACTTCAGTTTCGAAGTTGTTTTACGGTTTGTGATGTTGAATGCGAGTTTACATATTTAATATAAATTATGATCATGATGGATTATACATATTCGATTTTGTTGGTGTAAATTTGTAACGATTGTACTATTTACTATTGCAGGACCCGCACCGTAGGCCTCGTCTTAAATTTTGATACGGCCAAGAGCAGGTTCTTTGGGTCGAAGGCAATCCACGATCAATAGCATCCCTTAATAAGTGTAATAGGTTTTAATCGAGTAATTATCCGAATTTTGACCCTATAATTTAGATGTTGGAGAGGAGTTTGCAAGCTGCCTGAAAGAGATATGCACAATTCGATAACAGAATATCGACCAGGCCAGTCCTACATGCCACTCTGGGGCGATTTTCCCCATTATCCAGCCTCTTTAACGCTGCTAAGCACATTTTACCTTAAATGTAATCGAAGAAATTTAATTGTTTTTCTAGAGATAACCAGCGTTTTGTCACAATTAGTCTGATTCGTCCTAAAAAAGGCCCGGGGACAGGAAGAAAATTGAATCTGTCGCCTAGAGCAATACAACAAACCAGCTGGAGAGATGTCTGTGAGATTGCGGTGTTCCAATGATAACCAAACAACTTCAAACAGGATTAACAAATAAGTAGGCCTATTGCAAGACTATTCTAACTTTACCATTCGGCTATCCTGCACTTTTCCGACCTGAACCATAACACTACTCGCAAAAACTCGTTTTTTTAAATTTAAATTTTCAAATTGATGAAAAAGTGCATTTGAGCATCAATTGCACACAAAACCGTAAATTAACCTTAAAACAGTTATGTACTATTTGGAAACGGTCAAAGGTTCTTAGGCCTAAAATAGACACCTGTATTATTCATGAGTCTGTTTTTGATTGTGCGACTAACGTAGTAAGTTAAGAATACGAGTTCCTCATCCAATTGCTTTTATTTTCTAGAAATGGAGTGTATCAGATTTTTCAAATTTGTTTTATCGATTCAACAAAGATTGTTTCATTTATACCTTAACTCATAAATAGGTGTAATTCTTCTGTGGCGCGATTTTGTCTCAGTGTATGCCGTAAACAAAGTTTAATATTTCTTTATCCCCTTAGATGCACCTGTGATCAGTCAGTAAGGCTTCACTTCACTAACTTTAGGTGGTTATAAAAATCTTCAGTCTATACATAAACACAGGCCATATACAGTATGTACGTGTGTTCAAGTAATTGTGAAAGACTGAATTTTGAATTTTACGTATAATAATTTTAATGCCAGGCTTATTTAATATTATGTTAACTTTTAAGAGTTCAAACGCAAAGTTTAGACACTGCCGTCTGACGTCTAACTCTAAAGTCACGTATCTTTATTTAACAATTAAAAAACATAATGTATGACATACTCACTGATTAAATCTGTCGATTTTTTGCACTTGTCGTAATCTTCCGAGTGCGATTTGTGGTCTGCAAGTGCGGGATCTTCGCCACCTCTGTTCTCTGACCCGAGAGAGAAGTCACTGCTGTTTCTGTAGAGGGTGGTAGTAGAGTGTCGCTTTTTGCTGGTAAATTTGTTGGGGTCCAAAATGTCAAGAACCGAAAAAGAGGTGGTCCTGTGAACTGTGGGGGGTGCCACCACGGCCACCTCTTGCCCGGGCGAATTGCCTTGATTGTCCGCCTGCTGCCTCTCTCTGCTGCCAGGGCAGGAGAAAACTGGCAGCTCGTTGCTGGGGAGCCTCTGATCGCCGTGACTGTCCATGCTCTCTGCGTGAATGCTGCACGGCAGCGTGTCTGAAGCGGTCACCGCTGCCGGGGCTGCCACAGCAGGCGCTGCTGGAGCAATAGAGATGTCACCCACCTGAACCTTGTCCCTACTCACATTCATGGCTCCCGGAAAGGAGCGAGCACTAGGTCCCTTTCAACTGCACGAGCACAACTTTTGAAACAAAAATAAATAATTTCAGAGGCAAAGGATCCTATTTAAAATGTAAGACCGCTATCGCTTCTGTATGTACCTTAAAACCCCTAGAAGCAGCCTACTGGTCACAGGATTCCACAATGAAGTCAGAAGGTGGTGGTCCACTATAGGATGCTGGTCTCCCCCGCTCTGTTCCTTTTTTGGTTTTTAACCGTCCCCTCAGGACCCTCCGCAGTTTATGTCGCCCCCTCCCTCTCGCAAACACACGCGCGCCGACTGCACCTTATTTACGCATTCATATTCAGCTGTGGATTGTAATTGGCTACAAATTAATCCCGTGCCTCTAATAGCCTGTAATCTCCGTCCAAGAGCTAGAGAGGGAGAGCAGAGGCGAGAGAAGAGTGAAGAATGATGTTGCTTGTGATATACTTAGCTGTCAGCTCTGTTTCAGCACACCTCCACTCAACTGGAAAGCATCTAAATAGGCTGATTTTTTTGGATGTCTCTGGGCGTGTTGGTGTGTGCGATGATAATGATAGTTTCTTTAAATAATTACAAGCACGTAATATTGCACAACACGGTCGCAGGCATACGATTATTTTTTTTCTTCCTTTAGAGCGAAATTAAAGCGCTCTATAGTTGTCTCTTTAAAGCATTTTAACAGTAATATTTAATTTGAAAGTAGATGCGTCGGTCACATTATCAGCTTTAATCAGGTTTCACCCGCAACTTAATAAGTAATATGATTCAAGCATTTGATTAGGAACAATTGCATTATATAACACTTTCTTCAACACACTTCAAACCATCACATATGTACAATGTATTATATATTTTATATTAAAATACAAACAGTATTCTACATTATACCCCTAAAGTTTCCTTGGCAAGAGTCACCTTAAATCTTAACCATACAGAAAATCTCAATTATTTATTGAAATAATGATGTGATAAACACCTTAATACCCTTTCAGTGAAATATCGATTTCTTAATTAAGACAGCTATTTTATTCTGGAGAAGCAATTACATTATGAATCTAATTGTATTCACAAAATGTATAATTCTTTTGTTTTCTTATTTTCTAAGGCTTTTCTATTGTCATTTATTTTACACAGGGGGTGCCAAGCAGACTCCTTTTTGTCAGTTGACTGCCAAAAAGTGAAACTGGGAAGTAAAGTCTAGCAAAATTAGATTTTTTTTTCTAGAAGGCTGGTGACACATACAAGGACAGGTCCTTTGCAATTACCGCGGGCAATGATCCTTTGGAAAGCAGAAATTAAAAGTTGGGAAAAATAATGGGTAGAACAATCAGCTGTAATTTTGGTAGGGGAGAACATGATTAGCCCATCAGAGGGCCGAGCCCAGGGGAGTCAGTCTACAGCTTTGCATTCAGAACCCGACACCAGCAGCAGCTTACAATCTGCAATGTAATAGCTATTAGATTTTAATCAGACTCTTTCAGTGTCCTTTCTTACAATGGCTTTAATAGGCTTTCTTTTACATTTTTTAAATGTTTGTACATTGTAGATAATCAAATATAGCTATAATTGCTTATGAAGTCTGTTAAGGTTTTCCTGCTGGGAATGGGAAAAAATATGGTGAAATGAGACACTTTTCTATAATTTCCAACAATGATTAATACACAATACTCCAATGAAGCAAGAGGTTATATTGAAACTGTATGAAAAATATCATTGTGTATCTACTACCTAATCAAAATTTGTTTTACGATTAAGCAAGATGGCCATATTTTCGCTTTTAATAAAAAATAGTTACGCAGATTAAATTGTTGAGAGGTAGTATTATAAAAACAAAGGATTAAGTTTCTCCGATCGTAGACGATTATCAAAAAAAAAAAGACTAGGGATACTTAATTTTCTCAATAATAATCTATTCAAATCGAGTATTCTATGTTTAGGACTCAGCTAATTCCACTTATAATAGTAAAACTAACAGCAACAGCAACAACAACAATAATAATAAATAATAATAATAATAGGCATTCATTCATAACTTGATAGAGCTGTTTCGCTAGCCCTAATCAGAGCTGATTGGTCATAATGCCTTCATCGGTTGGTTCCTCGGCTTCCCTGCCAGTTCTAGTTACCGGGGCTTTCGATGCTACACCTGATCATTCGAAGTACTAGATCAGTTCTGACATGCAATATATATTTTCAACCAGAACAGATGACCAATTTTAAAGTCAGTTCTACTTTAAAGAACATCTTAATGTTGCATCCATTAGGAAGCGATGCACGCTGTAAACCCGAAGCGTCGTTCAGTTTACACTCTTCACCTGTACCGTTACTTCAAGTATTGTGTCTACTGTAGTCTACTTCTTAAAGACCCGGAACAGACGTGCTGGATTCTTAAAACGACAACTTTTCTATTTTGTTTAAATTTTTTCCAGCTACAACCAATAGACTGATAATTTATTTTTTCCTATTGGCTTTAAGTGTTCACAGAACTCCAGAACTCCTGTCCAAAGAAGAAATCACACAGCTCCTTGTCAGCTGCGTTGGGTAAGCGAACCATCTGCTGTTAGGGTTATAATTAGGTCCACCTTGACAGTTTTAAAGTGGGTTGGTCACGTCCAGTGTCCAATTTCCTGATTTATTTGTTAAAGAGGGGACACGGTCATTTGCATGTAAATGACATCGTTCAAAACCTTTTCCCTACTCGTTCCCCACACAGACAGAGGCTGAAGCCGGTCGTGTCTGTCACTGTCACTAAACTTCAGAGACGTGACTGAGACCACCCTCTCATTTCCTGCAAATTACAATCGGTAACACGGCAATCAGTCGAGCTTTAATCACCCAAACCAGACAATTCAATCATCAGACAACAGCTTCTGTGTTACCACGAAGAATTAGTAGCATTTAAGAGTCAAATCAGTTTTCCCAACTACATTTTAAGAGGAACTTCAGACACACCTTGTGTGTAGAAACCAATATCTAGCAAGGGTGGATTAAAATCCTTTCATGTTCGTTTTCATTATTTGACGTTAAAAGTTGCTCTGAGAATAGTGCTGTTATCTTAATGGAGTATTTTGTATAAATGATTAAAAATCAAGACTTGTATATTTTTCCGATGTACAGTTAATTACCCTTAAATATTTTTTCGTTCAATTTCCTACAGGTACTGTACAGGTACTATAGCCTATTTATATTATCGTGGAATCTCTTGCCCTTAACATTTCACCTCAGTTTGAAGAAAACAGACTTTTAAACTATGACACTAATAAAAACCTAACAATTAATTAATTTAATATCTTAAAGCACCATGCATTAAAGTTTTAGAAATACCGATGAACACTAACACCGCTGTCTTCCGACTGTGATGAATGGTTTTAACTTAAAGTAAAACTTTAAAATGTAAAATGAAAGTTGGAGTTTCTGTTTTAGAAGACGTTCACGTGTCTTAAAACCTGTTTTTAATTTTAATGACTTTTGCTTTTAAATCACTGGGTTATTTAATTTACATACTGTAATAAAAAGGAGGCTAAAACAATGTTACGTTGTTATGAAGTTTTCTTAGGAGGTGCGTAAGTTTTCATTATGAAGTGTTGCCATCTGTAAAACAAGAGCCGACAAAATAGTCGAGAAACAACAGTACTGTGTATTATTGTTGTTGTTGAGAATGACATTGATGAAGTCGGAGAATATTGTCATTAAAAATGATACAAGAATATAGTTTTAACTCTAAGGTTCTTAAATATTGAAGTTATTGTAGTAAGTTTGTGTGTTAGGAGGGCGGGATGGTGTCAGCAGGTGATTTTGCATGTTAGTTCCTGAAAGGAAGCGCGAGGAATTTTGTGGCTAAAAGAAAACGAAAGGGTTAATCTTTTTCCCAGTTTCGGGAAACATTTTGTAAAGATAGTAACTGACAAAACCGCTACCGTTGTTTTATTTTAACAAAGTACTTACAAATGTTGTCGATCTTTAATCCCAATCCTGGTTTGCATTGATACCAAGTAAAACACACATCAACCGATCAGAAAAGCCTAATTTTCGAAAGATTATTTCAGAGATCACTCGCTTCCAGCTGCGTCAGGTACTTACAATGGAAGATTTAAGCACCCAGGGGAAACAGGTTCGGGCAGTAATGAGCTTAATTGAGGTTAATGCTCTCCGCACAGCCCCTTGATTATTAAATTAATATTATCACACAAATGAATCATAATTAGAAGTTTAAACATCGCTCCGAGGGAATCCTCGGAGGATCTATTAGAACCGCATGTTCCTTCTTGCCAGTTTGACAACAGGAAAGCTAGACGAAATGCGCTGAAACATTTTGATTTTACAAAATACAGGCACAAATGCCGACATGATTTCGTTTGTTGTAGTACATTTTTAATTCGTCGCTGTGTATTCTTCAGCGCCAATTCGCTATAGCTAGAGTGTTGATGTTATAGCATTCTAGTGCAACAGAATCAGGTTACTACTATCAATATTACCATATAAGTTTGTGCATATCATATTGTACCGCGACATTTCTTAAAGTAATCCATCCGAACCTGTATATTTAACAAAGAAAACAGTCATAATCCCTTTCTACATCAGAACACTACTTCAAATTAGAAGGAAATTATATCACGGTTCAAGAAATTAGTACCGAAGTATACTGTACTTTGCATAGGAGAGTTTCATATGCTTATTTCCCCTGAACCTATAAACCACTTTGTATAATAACAATCACAAAAATAATAATAATCTCTTCTTTAGATGAAAATACAGTTGTATAATCTCAACCAAAAACCTCCTATAAACTGTATCTGGCAAGAACTAAAGAAAATGCGTTGGAAATATTTTTATTTTCCTACTTCCTTCTCTGTCTCAAATATTGTGTAGGTTAAGGGAAAGAAAATATCAACTGTGACTCTAAGCAGCGCCGTTGGTTTAACGATTTCAAATGAGCTCTGACTGGTAAAAATCTGACAATTACCCATCATGATGGCAGATGATGGTTAAAATTACCAGAAATCAATATTCTCACCGGGTGTCCCAGGCTGATAAGACCAACCAAGACAATGTTGACTATTAAACTCGACAGCTTGAGATATTACACTATTAGTTATGCTATTTTTAATAATCTATAATATTTGGGCTATAATTAATTAATTATACGGGTCAGATAATATCTGGGGCTGGAATGAGGTCTGAAGGGTCTATTAAGGCTGGTAATGAGAAAGGAGAAATCTAATCTAAGGACGAGGAGCCGTGAAGGAACAAATATACAACCACTGACTTCAGATACAGAGAGGGGGAGACAGGGAGAAAGAGAGGGAGGGGTGGAGAGAAAAGAGACGGGAGGATGTAGAGAAAAGGCGTTTTAGGAATTAGTAGGCTGAGTCTTTTTTCATTTTCGTGCTCTAAAATCGGGTGAACTAAAATTAGCACCGTCGGCTTGATAAAAGTCTACACAACGTACATTAAAAGCACAGCACTGCGATTTATTGTCAATTAATGCAAGATTTTTTGAGCATTCGTTTTCCCCACGAAAGGTTTTGCTGAATAGTCAATTACACAATGTATAAATGCAAAATTGTACCTTTCTCTACCAGTCAAAATCCTTTCTCCCTCGTTATTCATATTAAACACCAATACACAAATTCCATTTTGGATGAGAATAAAACTAGTAAGCCTTTATTTTAATTCAAGCGTTCTGATTAAATTTTCATTGCTTGTCTAGATGGAGTAAACGTTTTCTACAAGTAAAGTCAAATATGTTTACTGTGCGCTTCTTAAAGCAGCCAAAGGATATGCCATAAACACTACACCTGCACTACACACTTTTCTATTGGATTCCTATACATTGCATTAGACATAACTGTTAGAGTTTTCAAAAATTTCTGTAGATATTAAAAAACTTATTTTGACTTTAAGAAAATACACAGGCTGTGTACAAAAAACTACTGTGTAGTCTCTAATACAAAGGAAAAGGGCCACTCCATCCATCTGAGTTTTGTGCCAATTAAACATACAAACTTGTATGGAGAATTTCACCTCTGTACCATGCAGGTCCCTCTGTTTGGGTGACAACTGCCTTTCCCTACAAGCTGTGCCTTCTCTGTTGCTGCTCCAGTGTTGTGGAATGACCTCTCTCAGGCTTTACGACTGAGAACTTCTTTAACTCTCTTCCAATCTAAACTTAAATCTAATCTAAACATACTTTTTTGCCAAGGTCCACATCTGATTGCCTACAATCAACCCGTAAAATAACGGTTCTTCATTTACTATTGTATTTTTTCATCTTTTTCTTTATGCATTATGTACAGCACCCTTGGGTTTGGAAAGGCGCTTTATAAAAAATATTCTGCATTCTGCAACCTGATGTAATGAGATTTTCTCCAAAGCCTGCACCTCTATGACTACATATTTATTTCTTTTTTAAAGGCTTTATTCAATGGTAAAATAACTTGCCAATTTGTTTTCTTCATCTTAATTGTGTCTTCAGGTGTCTGCTCAAAGGTGCAACAGATAGGTTGCAAACAAACTCCCTCACTGACACCATGAGCCTTCAGGCACTCTTGTCCAATCACAGGGGTCACCGTTTTTCTGGAAATGGAGAGAGCTCTGGCTGACAGTCCTCAGCACAGCTGGTACTGACTTAGCTGTGCATTGCTGTCTGGGGAATCCCCGTCACATGACCCAGACTCCTACTTGAGACAATTGGATCATGAAGGCCAGAGTGTGCTTAGAGCAAGCACCTTTCCCAGTTGAACCACTTGAGGAGCCCTTGGGAGACCCATCAGTCAGTATAATGAAGAGAGAATCTGGATTTATCACTGAAGACATTAAGGAAATAGTGTCACAAAGTGTGCAGGAGGCAACACAAGGAAGAGTAGATCTCTTTCATGCTGCATGGCACCTGCACTGCTAGTAAGAATATTCACTTTCCAATAGCACAACAAATATTCTAATGCTTTGGAGCTAGATGTCTTTCTGGTGGATGGACAAAGATAACGGCTTATCTTAAATACAGGGTGCAATGACTGGCGAGACTTCTGTTAAACTCCATCGAGTTTGCTTAAGGTGCTAAATTTCCCAACTTACAATCTTAGTGTTTAAGACAGATATTGATTAGCATGTCAAAGAAGCATCAGCCTGGTAGACATACCATACAATATAAAAAGTCATGTAAATACAGAAATGCTTTTATTTGAAAATTTTATTTCATAATATGGGGTGTGTTAGCACTGCTATTAAAGTCTAATGATTTTATGGATGTTCATCTTGACTAATTTTCTATGCATAATACTCAATGAATGGTACAGTACAAAATTTAAATCTTTGTTGAACATACAGAAACTTAACCACATGTTTCTAGCTCCTCAATTAACTCTTGAAGACTATGCTCCTTTCAGAAAATGCAGATTAAGTTTTACAACTGGTACTCCATATATTGTTGTTCTAAAGGGACTCTGATCTTTGAACAGTTTTAGGACTACAGATAATACCTAGGTTTATTATATAAACTCACAACAATGCACACAATCCAAATACTTTATTCAGGAGGAAAATGTATTCATAATGATAACTTCTAGATATTCACCCACACAACTTAATGAAAATGAAAAGCTAAAACCACAGAATAAGAAAATACAATGGATGTATTCTCACATATTACAGAGCAAGAAAGGTAGTTTTAGGATATGGAGGCAGAACAAAATTGAAGGTATTCAGTTTTGGGGGTTTTATCAGCATCTCCTTATAAACATGGATTTGATTTTAATAGTCCAATTAAACCCATGAACTAGACATACAAATCAAGACATGAATATTTCTTAAAGGGCAGATAGCCACCCAGATATACACTAACGGTGTGGGGGGGGGGAAGAGCTAAACTTCACCAACAGGAGTAAGGCAGATGACAAGCACGTGTAAATCAATTTCCCAACAATCTAAATGAATAACTGGATACACACAAACATACAAAATGCTTTCATTTATGAAAGTGTTGGAACAATTCATTTTGTCCAATATACTACTGTATAGACCGGTTTTGAAACTGCAAAACACCATGAAAGAGAATAAAGTTTTATTGGATTACGTTAAAACAGATCTTTATGGTGAACAGATACATTTTTCCAGCTTCAAAACAAGAGTGAAAAACTGAAACAAATCAGCATTGCATTAATTTCATCAGATGGACAAATGAGATTATGAAGCAACATGGAACCCAACAGACAGACAATTCGGTTCATTAATAGCTTGTGTATAAGCGTCATGTCCATAACTGACTTACAGCATATGCAATCAATTATGAATTTGTTAAGCACTTTTTAGGGTGAACACCATTCCAAAGTATTGCAAAATAGATCATGATACAGCAAAGAATGAAGTAAAATTAACAGATACTAGGTGGCATGGTGGTGTAGTGGTTAGCATTACTGCCTGGCACCACTAGGAGTTTGGGTTCAATTCCTGGTGTGCCATCTGTGTGGATTTTGGGTGTTGTCCCTGTGTTTGCATGCGTTTTCTATGGGTGCTCCGATTTCCTTCCACAGTCGAGACATTGTAGGTTCAGTGGCTTCCAGGAAAATTGGTCCTGGTGCGAGTGTGTGCCCTGCAATGGACTGGAGACGCACCCAGGGTGTAACCTGCCTGGCGTGCATTGCTTGCCAGGATAGGCTCTGGCTCCTCTGTGATGCTGAACTGCATGAAGTGGTTAAGAAAATAGATAAATTACTTTGCAGAGGGAGATGAAGTTACTCAGTGAATCCGTTATCCACTCAGATTACATAAATACTAAAGTGAGGATTGTTTCTTAGATTGTGTGCAGTTGCTAGTATTCTATTCTGTGATGTGCATACATTTAATAGGCAAACAAAGTTGATGCTGATCAGGTCTAATGCTTGCCAGCATAGGCTCCAGCTCCCTTGTGACCCTATATTAGATAAAGTGATTAATAAAATGCATACTAGAATAATAAGTTCTTAAAATAGGTTACAAGATCCAATTAAAAAATAAAATTCAGGATTTATGGAAATTCCTAGTGCTTTGTTTAAAATGCAAGTTAAATGGTAAAAATTGTGAGTTATCAAATTCCCCTCACACTCAAGGTTTATTCATGCTATGTTAGTCCACAGTATATTTTAAGCACCCCACAAAGAAACCGCTGAGGGAAAACAAATCCAAACTTGTGGATTTTTCATCTAAACATCAGACCAACTAATACAAGCTTTGGGTACAAGTATGATAGACCAAAATGAACTGATTTCCAATTCCACAGTTAACTACAATGCTGTATTGTATAGTAAACAAGACACCTTGTAGATAGCATGTCATGTATAGTATGTACACTTCCCACACCGTCTTGATTGAGAAGAGTTTGAGAATCCCAATACAAAACAGAATGGAACATTTGGTGTAAAAATAAGATTGCAGTGTGAATACCCCTTAATGGATACCATGCAAACTTTTAGAGATTACCTCCAGGGAAATACTGGAATAATTTGCAATCAATTTCCAGTTATCACTGAAACCAGGTCAGGTTATCTAAACAAGGAGGTAAAAAAAAATATTACCCATGATACCCATTTCTAAAGCAGTTTTAAACACTCCACTCAAAGCACTTTACAGGTAATGGGAGCTCTCTTCCACCACAACCAATGTGCAGCCCCACATGAATGATGCAACAGCAGCCATAGTGCACCAGTACACTCACTACACACCAGCTATCAGTGGGGAGGAGAAAAAAGTGATGAAGCCTATTTATACGTGGGGATTATTAGGAGGCCATGATCAGCCAAGAGACCAGGGTAACACCCCTACTCTTTCCAAGAAACACCCTGGGATTTTTAATGACCAGAGTCAAGACCTCGGTTTTATGTCTCATCCAAAGGACAGCACCTTTTCACAGTATAGTGTGCCCCTCCCTATACCAGGGCATTAGGACCCACACAGACCGCTGGGTGAGCACCTCTTACTGGCCTCTAATACCTCTTCCAGCAGCAACCTTTTTTTCCCTGGAGTTGTCCCATCCAGGTACTGACCAGGCTCACAGCTGCTGAGCTTCAGTGGGTTGCCAGTTGAGAGCTGCAGGGTGCGATGACTGCTGGTAATATTCATAGTGTTTTCCTTTGAAGCCCATAGTATCACCACCTGCAGTGGCATGACTTTTTTTTTTTTTTTTACACAGGAAGCAGGTAAAATACATCTTAAAGGGTGCATTTTTCTGAAGCTTGTTAGTAATTGTCTGTGCAGGCATACGAAAAGATAAGACATTTTGGCCTTCACAAGCCTGCCTTCAGGATTTCTACCTCCCTTTGTTCCCTCCAAACGAGGACCTTTGATTGTATTTTGTCAGCGATGTTAGTTTCCATGTCACCCCGGAGTTAAGGCTCTTCAATCAGTATGCAATTCAGTATTCTGCATTGCCGATAAATATCACCCACCCTTAAAGTGAGGAGCTGCGGAGCCCCACAGCAATGACAAGATACATCTATTATACATGCTCAGCATTCCTACCATCTTTTTGATTACAGATTGGGTGGATTTATGCACACTGGCCTGGTATCTCCTCTAGCACTTGTGGAAGGGGCCTTAAATTGTGTAATGTGCCACGTCTGAAGTAGTTTAAATGCATTGGAACCAAGAGTCCTATCAGCTTAATTAGTACAAAGGAGGGTTGGTTGTAAATCCAATGGCATCACACCTCTAAAGGGAGCACAAGATTTCTACATTTTTGAAAATGTAGATCAACTGCACATGGTTAGTCTATACAACAGACATTTCAGTGGACAAAAAAAAACTGCACAGATGAAATAAAGAGGTCAAAACATGACATCACACAAAAGTGAAGGTCATGCCCCCCTTGAATCTGGAAAGAGATACCAAAAATGAAATACTGTCAATAAAAATTCAATGAAAAAAAACTATTTCAGGACAATTTAAGAGCCCGAGAGTACTAGGATTTGAGATTAAACAAAAGGTAAATCGAAAGCATTTAATTTTTTAGTTGAAGAGAAAATGCATTGGATGTTGTGATGTGAAGACTGTCAAATTTCAAAACACATTTACCAAATAACTGAAAGCTAGAACAAAGGAAAGGTCTAGGATGAGAATCAGTTGAGCCCATCAAACTCATTCAATTTTAATAACTGAGTGATTGGAGGATCAAATCTAACAAGTTTCTTGAAAAATGCCAGGGTATCAACGTCACTCAAGACGTCCTCAACTCGGTGTTAAAAAGAGCCTTCTTTTGTCTGTTTCAAATGCATTTTCCTGTAGTTTCCACTTGTATCCTCTAGTTTGTATTTCCAAATATAAACTGGTTGATACTGAAGCAATTTACCAAGTTGATTTGTCAGTAATTTTGAGAAATGTGAGTGCTTCATTCTTCAGTCTTCTCTGTTCAAGACTAAAAAGACTTGTTACTTATTTTGAGCAAGACATTTCTTCAAGTCCAAGAATGTACAGGGCTACTGTTCACTGGACTTACTCCAGACAGGCAATTTTATATGCTTTCAACTTGAAAATACCCATTTTAGCCTAGATGTGCATTCTGTAAATATTGAAAATTTAAAAAAAGTCCATCAAACAACTGAAAAGCAGATCACTGAACAGGAGGACTTACTTAGAAAAATAAGTATGGATGAAAGACTTGGCATTCGGAGGATTCAGTAACACTGTTTTCCCAGAGGTCTAATTGAAACCAGACATTTTATTAAGATTTTCCAGCATTTACATACACCAAGGAATTTGTAGCTCTACATAATACTTCCTATTGTTTTTACTTTCAAAAGTAATTGAACATGCACTCCTCAAGAGTAAAATTGTAATTTTATAAACACCCTGAATTTAAGTCTAGATTAATAGACTAATCATTATATTGTTTGCTTCAGGTGTGCTATTATACTACTGTATGTAATGGTATTTTCCTACTGCTATCATACAAAGTAAAAAAACTCCAGGGCTGATTGCTTTCTTTTTATAGACCCCTCTAAACAGGTTTACCAAAACAAGTTATTCTTGTTTGTCGTAAATCCCTCTTTTATTTGACTACTGTATAAAGTCCAATAAACAGTGATTTTATTGCTGTTGGCATAAGCTGAGTAGGGGGCACAGAGCTCTAGCTACTCTTTTATCGTTGTAGTGAATTCACTCCTTCATTTAAAGGTCTGTCACATTATTAGAAAAAATATAGTTCAGACTTAAGTTGAAAGGAGACACTTGAGTCTCAGTGAAGGTCTTTGATAAATGGAGCATGTGTACAGTATATTATGGTAGGTCATAGGTTAAAGGTAATACAGTATTGTGTTCCAAGTGCTTGTCAGCTATTGTTTAAATAAACATTTTCTGTGAGAATGATTGAGAGAGTCATTTTACTTGTTATATTCAGTTAGCTAAGCAACACTCAAGACCAAAACAGTTTTATCCATTTTTCAGGCAGAAAAACAAGGATCATTTATAAAAGTAGTAGTATAGTACATAAGGATTTCTAAAAAACAAAACAAAACAGTAGAAGTATACACATCGATGTGACAAGTAGAAAAGTGACCAAAGGTAAAACGACCTTTTAAGGATCTTTAGTTTGTGTGGTGAAGCACCGCCTTTCAAAACAGGTTGGTATTGGTTATTCATGTAAGCAAAGTGATTAGTTTCATTACCTAGATCAATACATGAATTTCACTACCAAGCCAATTAAACAGTCATCCAACTGTACCTGGTTTAACAGGTCTCCAGACATCTGGAGTTCACTCGGTTATCTTATTCTGAAATGTAATTCTGTTCCTGTCACACAAGATGCCTGTACAAGTTCGAGTTGGATCTTACAGGAAATGACATTGTGCAGGACTTCCAGAGATGTCTGCCTATGTTCTGTGATGTTAATTTTCAAAGCCTTTATTCTCAGCAAGATTGATATTTTCAGAATGAAAAGTGAAAAAACTGAGGACACAAATGGAACTCATGTGGAAGAACATTTAAAATTGTGAAAAGGGGACAGTACTTTACTAAAAGGATTGCCCAGCCATATTGTTGAAACTGATAAGATCACTTTATTGGCCATATACAATTGTTGCCAATTCATCCAAGGATCTTATCGGTTTCTCTAAAGAACCTAGGTGCTGTGGGACAGCAATGCCAACAAGTGCACCACCATGTTGCCCATAAACTAAACAGATCACATTAAAAGATGAAAATATTGAGTAATTATCAGTTCATTTAGATTCCAAAACATCCAAGTTCTACAGTATACATGTATAACTAAGGGTTCCTTTTGCAGATGTAGTGGCAAGCACATTTGCACACCCTCTGCAGGCATTTAGAAGAATATCTACTGTAAGTAACTGTGGGAAGTTACAGAAGAAGGATGTTAAAAATCTATTCATGCAAAACTTCTCTATTTTATGAAAAAAATAAGATTGGAATCCCCACCATTCAGCAGATGTGATCCACTAACCACTAAGTAAGGGCATTTATTTTCTAGTCTCACAGCAAGATGAACCAAATCATGTGTGGTAAAACCCAGTATTGACCATCTTGCTGGAGCTATAGCAATGCCTACAAAAGCTGACTTGAGTAGAACCAGTAATGAATGTAGCAACATTACATTGTAATAGATATTGATTCCTGTCAGGTAACAGGGACCGTGAAAGCAGCCTTTGTTCATCCTTTGGGGGGGGGGAAGGAACCAATATCTATCACTTCAGGGAGAAAAAAAGATGAAAAAGCCAGGACTGTGGTCAAGGACAAGGATGAAGGGACAACACACATCCTGAAGTAGGGGTCACTAGCAGAGTCCCCAGTGGCTGAAATGTGTTGTAGATGTTCATTCTTTAAGATTTATCCCTGTGTCTGATAAACATTAGAAGAGGTATTATTTTGTTTGTGCAGAACAAGGGGTGTTGATAAGCTATGGGGAAAAAAGCAATTGTACAGTATTTCTAGGACATTTCCACAGTACCCGATGACCTGCCCAGCTAGTTTAAGGAGCTGTAGCAAGTGTGACACTTGGAAGATTTCCAGGTGGCAGCACCTCAACCTTTTAGCAAGCAGTGAGAGCAGCCCATTATCACTTTTGTGCTCTGGAGCAGTGGTCATGGCATTAGATTTATCAGCACCTGAGCCTGAGATTTAGCAGGATAAACCCTGAAAATGTGAAAACACCTGGACAGTGGAATGTATCAGATTAAAGAGGATAAAAAAAAATCAAGCAGAAGTTAATACTAATTAAGCCAACAGTCTTAGTGGGAGTTGATAGAGAAGTAATACATGGAACCTTTCAAAAGAAATCATGACAATTCCAAAAAGATCTATCAAAAGGGTGGAATTAAGAATGTTATTTCACATTTGAAATAATCTTCAGTATTGCTAAGAAGCCCAGCCGAGTTTAACTTCTTGTTTATAAATCAATTTTTAAAGAGTCCACAAATATGCTATAGCTCCAATATGCTTGAGTAGAATGACTTGCAGAAAAAATTAAATTCACTCTCAATACTGTACTTCCCAATTTGGAATGAAATACATTGAGGAAAAATAAATTTTCCAAAGTTTCCCCATACTTGGGGGAATCGGAGTATACCGCTTACCTGAGGGGAATGTTTTACAACACATTGGAAAATAAGAAGTTACAATTGTTCTAGGTAGACATTCTGCCTGTCTAGCCCATGCATAGTGGCTGATTAATCCAAATCCATCCAGCCATTTCTTGAAATAAACCAGGACATAAGCCAAGGACATAATCCCAAGACAAGGTCAAGACAAAGCAGAAGGGTTCGTAGCTCAAGGCACCAAGGGAAGGTCTCAGTCAAGGTTAAAACACAGGCTGTTCCTGGTGGATGGCCGAAGCTGTAAATATTTGAGGTCTTGAGAGGACCAGAAAAAGATGCAAAGTGATGTCTGAACATTCCTTAACCTAGACATATGAACTTAACTGTCTCCAAGACACATGTCCCTTGTCTGTCTTGCATGTTGCTAATCCGTAGTTGAAATGATCCTGTATTTTGCATCTCATGGCTGGGTGGTGAGAGTGTAGCTCTCTAATAAAGACACACTACAGAATCTTAATATACTGTAGTACTACATATTGCTACTTGTGATTGGTCATTTAATGATTCTCATGCAACAATTACATTTTGTTATAAAATTAAGCTCCTTTTTACATCATACTATGGTCAGGGATGTCACTGCTGAAAGATACAGTAGGTTTGGCTAGTATCAAGAACACTAAATTGGCATTTCCTTTCAAATATTACACAATGTGGGTTTGTCATTTTGTTTCTACTGCAGATAAGTACTCTACTTTGTGTCAAATTCAATCAGCTGAGTGAAACAGAGGAGTATGAGATTTAGCACAGATAATTAAAGCAAGATGTTCTGCTTTGTAACAATTATACAAGCTTCAGAATACACTGACAAGGTGAGGTTATGCGTATCATTGTCAATCAATGCCACATCATTCTCCTTTCTAACCAAGGTAAACGTGAGGTTTTCTCAAGAGTCAAAGCCTATAGATACAGTTTGTAAGACACTGTATTGCATAAAGAAAAATAGAAAGTAAAACATTGCTTCAGAAAGTCTCAGAATCTAAGACAATATTTTTCTAATTTTAACTATTTGCAATTCTATGTCAATTGACATCTATACTGCAAATTAGGTCACATCGATGCAATATGTTATGCAAAAACTACACAATGCACTAGTAAAATCTAGTATAGATCACTGTATTAACTTCTTGTCCCCACATCACAAAAGGAAATAAAAACAAGAGAAAAAATACTAAATCTGAAAGGTATGAGCTACAAGTTGATTTTCTGGCTTGGCACAAAGACAGAGTTGTGATCAAAGTTATTAATTCTAAAAGCAAGTCATTGCAGACCTTTATTTCAAACTGAAGAAAGGAAACCAAGTTATCAGATTAATTTTAGTAGTGAGAATGTGGCACTGTACTTCACAAAAATTACTGTGGGCACAGGGATGTAACTGCCATGTGATGTAGAGGCCTACAAACAAGTAAAAAATGCTTGCTTTATACAAGCAATTTTTATTTATGACCTATGAGAATATAAGCAAGTGCACTTGCATATATAGTATATACATACATAACACCTTATGTGGGTAGCATAGGTACCCAATAAAACAAGCTGTAGAGTACACCTCCCCTTTCCTCACAGGTTCTTTGTCTTCACACTGTATACACAAACAAGGGCTTCCATCTTACACAAAAAAACCACTCAATAAGCCTTATGATTAAATAAATACATTCCCACCACCACCACCACCACCACCACCACCACCACCACCACCACCACCACCACCACCACCACCACCACCACCACCACCACCACCACCACCACCACCACCACCACCACCACCACCACCACCACCACCACCACCACTTCACACTCACCACTTCCTCTCCTTACACCAACACATCCAACACCACAAGCCCTTCCCAATCTCTTATTAATGGTTGGGACGTACCATTACTAAGACAGACACACACACGAAAAAAAACCTTAAACACACAGGACAACACATATCACATAACATTCATTATAGTCCATACTACTTGGACACACATACACAAACAGTAGAAGCAATAATAATTTCAGTATTCAGTTAATATCTGGACATTTGGAATACATTCCTCTCCCTCAGTCCATTAAGAATGGAATAATCCTCTGGCTGGCTCACAGGCATATAATTAGCCTTCTACCGGCGCCCGGCCTATTCTTAGGACCTTCCCCCTCTTGCGAACAAGAACTGGGCTTTTTCTGCACGCAGCCTCATTTAAAATGTAAGGTGTTTTTTTCCTTCCCTCTTCCTTTACATGTAAGCGCTCTTTATTTTCTGGTTAGAATAGACTTTTATATTTTCTCCTCGAATCTTTTTTTTTTTACAGTCCGCGTGTTTACCCACATGGTGTGAAACGAACCGGGTAAGGACGGGAACATTTCCACCCGCGCCGTAAAAACGAACTCGGCAATCTGAACTCGCCTTGCTTGTACGTGTTTAGTTGGAAACAATGACAGACTACTGTCACAGTAATACTTTGATATATGTATACTCAAATATAATATGCATTTGTTTTTCCCCACATATGATCATTTTGGAACAGAAACATGCTTCGTGTTCAACCAAGTCAAATCACTTCGAGAGACTAATGATTGAAACACGTTCACTTTCAGAGTATTAAAGTGTTTGGTTGCGCATCTTTGTGGCAATAACTGCGACACGCTTGTGACTTGAGTAGGCAATATCTTGGTGGAATCATGTGAGATTCTTAACTGTGGACTGTTACTGTGCGTGTACTGCAGAGTGATGCCGCGGTGGGCAGGTAAACTGCAGGATTTTGGGATTCTCTGGGGGTTTCGGATTGTGGGTATACAGCAAGACAGAGTAGACAGGGTGTCCAGCTAGCCTGACAACCCGGTGAATCTGAAAGCTGTTTGAGGGGAAAGTCCATGGAGTAGCAGGAGGCTGCTGGAGAATTGGGGCAGCCTGGTAGCACTCAATGGCAGAGCACCGGTCTAGGGGAGAAGCAAGCCTTTAATAGGCTGCTAAACTGGGAGCTCAATTAGAAGATTGGTTGCCTCTTTGAAAGGCAGCTGGATGGGCAGACTGATCTGGGCCCCTGCCTGCATGCAACACTGCAGTCTGTTGGCATGCTGCCCACATTTTCCCTAGGTCTTATCTGCCTTTTGATACTTCTGATTTTGGGAATATCATATTACAACTCCCATCAAGGAAATTTGTACTTTCTGCTTTATGAATTTTAGACTATTCTGATTTTTAAAAAGTTTTAGGTAGTGAACTCCACACTTGTCTGGTGTAATCTCTAGCGACAATAAAAGTCAAACTTTGAAAAATGGCATTCTTTCATTAACCAGGATGGCCCATGACCTACTTTTTTCTTAAATGTCAAACCGCTTCACTTTAACAATGGCTTAGGGGGTTTAACTCCAATGTGTGAAGGGGTGAAGGGGTTATCTGTCCAGCTTGAGGTTTTAAGTAGTGAAATTGTGCCCCCAAGACAAACATGCTTATGGGCAGTTCAGAAAATGTATCATAGCATGGATGGTATTTGGTTGTGATTGAGCTTAAATGTACTGAGGGGAAAAGCTGTTGCCCGTTTTTATGGAATTGGGGTTTTCATAATAAACTTCCTAAGGTACTTGTCCATCTCATTACTAACTAAAAGATAGGATCCATGCATCAAACACAAGAAGAGCAGCTTGCAATCATACTGTGTTTCTCAGGTGTTGGAGATGATTCAGATTTCTGTTGAAAGGCACAAGAACAGCATTAAAGATGTTATTTTTACCTAGTGCTTTTCTAGCATGTTCATTTTCTTTTTTGGCCATTCCTGTTCATACTGTACTTCAAGGTGACTCGGAATGTTTTCAGCTTCTGAAAATTTTCCTCCACACCTTCAGACAAGAAACACCTAGGATTAATAAATGTGTGACCAGTTCTTTGTAGCCCACAGATGACTTAATCTGTTCCGTAGTTAAACCAGTTAGATGCTGGTATAACTTTCATTTCAACAGATTAAAAGTGAGCGTTCTAAAAAGTCTAATAATTCATTAGTATTTAAAAGCATTAAACTCTTTAATTTTTCCAGATTCCTGTTTTTTTTTCTAATTTCTATTTACTGGGAGAAATCGAGATAACAGAAATTATTAAAAGCTGTTGTGAATGCTATCCATTTATAATTACTATACAAAATGCACATTTTTAAAAAACAGATTTAATAGAAAAGTACAAATGCAAAAACTATTTAGAAAGCTAACAGGTATACTGATTTTATATTAAAGAGAAGCAGAAATAATACAAACTCTGGTGTGAGTCATCAATAATTAAAAATCAAGTAGCATCTATTGATTAGTGCAATGGGATTCCTTATCTCAAATGCTTCATTGAGTCATGCGCATTTCTGCTATAGTAAATATGCCCCAGGAAAAAATATGTCCAGTGTGTACAAAGGAGCTTTGTAAATTTTAGTGTATAGTGGAGGGGGGTCATAATGACAATTCCCAATTTTAATCCTTGCTAAAAATACTATGTATGTGCCCTAAACAACCAAAATTAATTTTGTCACTTATTTTCAAGTATTTTAATTAAGCATAGCAAGTAAAACTCAGAAGTACTGTTGGATATATAAAAAGTCCTCGCTCTTTAAAAACACAGTAAATGATTAGCTATGCAAAACACTCTCTATATATACAGAGAGAATTTTTCGAGTCATCCTAATATTAAACAAAAGCTGTAAAAGCCCAATAAATCTATGTTAATCACTGGAAGCTGGCAATTACTAGCTTCATTTATGGACTTGCTCTCTCTCGTGCACATTTTCACAGCCATTGTTAATTAAGACAGTCTCCATTAAGAGGCTAATTATCAATTAGCATAAACATAATTAGTTAACGGTGACATTTCACTTATTACATTGTTTAAATAATTTTTAGAAATTGCCTGTGGAGGCATTCTGTCACAGTTACATAATGGCAGCTCTTTGTCATGTGAGTCCAGTGACATCTCTCTGTTCCCCCCCCCTCCCATTATGTTTGCAAAAGGAAACACTAATGCATAAACCCAACTACAGCAGCAGCTGTAACATGACATCACTAGTGACTTCGATGTTTGCACTTGTTTCAGTCAGGATGGGAACACTTTGTAATTTACTTGATAGATAACATGATGCGCCGATTAAATTTAGCGAACCTCCTTTTTTACTTTTTTTGGAAGGAAAACATAACAATCTCTCTATGCACATTGTATTTTAAGCCTTAACCTACGCTTAGACAAAACTTGTAATTTCTTTGAGAAACTAGGCCAGATTGAAAGTAACTTCTTGGTGGAAAAACTGAGATGCCAAAGTCAGGCTGATTAATTTAATGTAATGGACAATTCCCACACATTCCTACATTGCAGGGATGATACCAGAAAAGAAGAGGTAGGTGTGAGTGTAAAGGTCGTGACAGAGTGAAAAGTGAGGATGGCCAAGTATGGCCACTTTCTAATCACATGTCACATGACAGAAATGTTTCAGTATTGGCCACTTTAGCCAGCTCTCCCTTCCCTCTAATGCTACGATTTATAAATGCCTTAAACAAACTAGTTGTCCTAATGCTGTCCTTTTAGCTGTTCTTCCCAAATTAGATCTTGGCTAGCACTCATCAATTCAGTAGTGAAAGTACAACAAACCCCACAATTAAAAAATCAAAAGCACCTTTAAAATGCGTTATAAATTAAATGTATGTTTTATCTTAATTCGTTATTGTTATGCCGATGCGTACAGCCCTCTCTATGGCAAGCAGTTGCGTTCGCATGCAGTGTTGGGAGAACTCATTCGGAAAGGCTGTCCATGGCACCCGCACCCTCTTAATAGGTAATTATCTCATCAGCTCCAAGGTACTTCAATTCTGTTCTGTGTAGGGTCAGGCGCTCTGTCATTGAGCTTCCTACTGAATTATGGAAATGGTTCCTGCACCAACCAGCCTGTAAAACATTTAGGATTCTGCCTGAATCAGCCCGATTGCCAGATCCTGAGATGGAACCGTGCTGCCAGCTGGATCCCCATCTTACCCGTTCTCGCTACGCCCTCACAGCGACCAACCAGACCAGCTGGACTGTGCAGCTTCCTGTTTTTCCTGCCTTGCTTGGCTGCACTGATTCCCCTGCCCTTTTCAGCATGGCTGCAAGTGGCTTCCCTGTCTGCCTGCAGAAAGCATCCCCAGCTCTCACCTTTCCACTTGCCTTTGCTGGTACCAAGTAAGTAGATATCTCAGTCTGCCTTACAGACATGGCACTTTCCAGCTCTGCTGCATCATAATTACAGTATAAAAAGCTCACAATTAAAATAAGGTGTTGCTACATTCATATTAACAGTATAAAAGAGCTACAGTGGTACAATTCATTTAGAAAAAATAATTTTAGCATTTATTTTCAATAATTATACAGTACATAAAACAGAAAAGTATATTATACATGTGTGTAAAAGGTTATTTTGTAAATTCCAACACATACTATACATTTGGAAGCTGTCAATGTATCATTTGAAATTAAAACAGAGATGAACATCTGGAATCCAAGCCCCATTTAGTAAGTGGAACCTACTGGCAGGGGTCAGCTTTACTGAAAAGTAGACTGCTTTGAATTTTTCTATTTTTTTTCTGCTCTATGATAATTCTATGAATGAATCAAGTTTTTTTTTGTACCAACCTGACTGTAATGATAAATTGTAATAACTGGCTACTGTTCTGTTTTCACACCCTCACTGCTCTACCAAAATTTAGACAGTACCTTTCATAGCTAGTTTGTTCATATTCAATGGTGATTATGCATATCTAACACTTGGTGGTATCGATTCAGAGACAATTATGGGAATGTTGAATGATTCACCCAATTTGCCCAACACATCTCAGATGCCAAAGAAACATAAGTATCAACTTGCTTCCTGATGTTGCTAACTGTTGGTGTTTTAGTCTCATAATGTGAGAGATTTTTAGAAGTAGTTCAAGATGACATTTTCCGTGTAGCTTCACAGCACTCTTTGGTGATTCTGCAGAAATGCAGTAAGTGTTCATACCTTGTAGTTTAATTTGCTAGAAATCTTAACTATCAGCTGCTTCGATGATACAACTGCAATATGCAGTATATCCTTTAAAAAGGGTACGGTTTAACGATATGCATTACATTTGGCAAATTTAAGAACACTGCTGGAGGAGAACGTAAAGTCTTCCAATAAGAAGAGAATAGCTCCTCTAATTTGTACGGATGAAAGAGTTACTGTATGGCTGCAACTTTACACTGGATTCTAAAGAGGAATAACACAAATGCTCAACACAAGGCAAAATAAAAGTCAGTCTCATCTGTAAGAATATTATGGAAATGTAGTATAATGTAAATCATAATGTTTTTTTATTTCTAGCAAGACAATTTTTCTTTTCTGTTATTATGCTGTCCTCTTCAAGGGGTATGAAATAGTTTATTAAATCTCAGGTTCATAACTTCTTTGAATTTCAAAGGATGACGATCACTGGAATTGATTGCCAATCAAACACTGTTACAAACTGTAAAAGTAGGCTGGCAGACACTTGAAAACCCTTCAGTATTTTCATGTTTTGAGAGATCAACAAAGATGCAATGTGACAAAGAATCATTTCATTATGTATGGGTCTCATGTGTACAATTTTCCAGCTTTCCCTGCCTTGCTTTATTTGTTCTGAGTGGCATGGCAGAGATACTCAAATTCGGAGGAAGACGAGCACACAATAAAGCCAACAAATGAAATCTGTAACCAACAAAATGAAAGAATGTTTTTATTCATTGGTTTGTTTGTTCTGACTCTGGAATCAAAATTGACTGCCAATGGTAGGACCGCAAACAGTGCAGCAGATGTCCAGGAGAGCACTCTGGGACTGATTTTTAGTAGTTAAGTGCTTGTCTAAGCTCATGAACCCTCTTTCGACTCTGTAAAATTCAGGAGAAATATTAGAGCTCCAGAGTCACATAATTCATTGCACACTAGATTTAACCTGCTGGCAAGTAATTCATATTTGTGGGAATAATATTGTTTTCCACTTTCAGAGAGTTATCGCTTTGTCTCCCTTCCAGGTCAATGTGGGTATCAAAAATCAATTTGGAAAGATGGATGGTGTCAGAGAATAAAGCATGCAGTCAGTGGTGCCTTTACTTTTCTTCTTTCTTTCTAAATGGAAAGGTTGAGACCACAATGGTTTTTGTTTCAAAAAGCAGACAGTGGACTGATTAGTCTCACATCTGTACACTTGACACTACAAATACATCTCCATGGTCAGAGTAACACCATTGGATAGGCAACACCAGAGAACTTTCTCTTGGATAATCTGAAACTGATGAAGTTGACTATGATGTGATTACAATATCCCCTTAAATTTCCTAAAATAAGGAAATTGGGGACATTTTTCTACATGATTAGATTTATAGTATTTGGAGAGCTAGATATTAACAAATTCTTAACACAAATCATAAAAATGATTATTCTTTTTCACTAGATCCACTTGATACCTTGCTACTGCTAAACCAGAACCGAACCATTCGCTGATGGGTGAAAGAAGCCTAATTAAACAAATAATTTTACTAATATGTAAAAATCCGGTCATATTGCATTAATTGTTCAATATGTTTATTAGAATTCTATGTGTAGACATATGTGTATGAAACTAGCTGCCAAGCTTGGATTTACATCTTGACATGTTCCATTTTCTCCTCTGAATAATATATGTATTTCACTAGATGGTGTTTTTCCAAAACAGTCCATAAGAACAACATAAAACAGTACTTGCCTTCACGTTTTACATTGCTACTCCTGACCCTTCCTTACTAAAATGGAGCAAAAACTTAGTTTAATTTCTGCCATTCTTTCATACTTCAGTGACAGTCTCAAGAAACTCTACCTATTTCACTTTTAAATACACAATTCTTGATGTACAAGTTTTTTTGTGCTTTTTTATGGGATAATATACAAAAACAAGCAATATGGAGACATACTGGACCACAAGTGGAGTGAAAATATTTTTTTGTTGTAATGACCTGCTGGTGAAGTAGAAGTAGAAACCTAATGCTGGATTGGTTTTGAAAAAAATGATTTTGATCTGTGTGTCAAAATAACATGTCCAGATAATAGTAGAAGTTGATTAAATTAACTGCACTAAAAATGTCAGGTAGAATTCATGTCGCTGCAAAAGGCTCAGTATAGTACACAGACTGTCATTCACATAGTCTTTCCAAATATACAAGAGCCCATGCACTTTGTGTTGTTCAGCACTGGTAGGATCCATTGTCACCCTTGGTAAATCCCTGTTAAACTGGTGTAATAGAATTGAAGGAGAAAAAAAATTAGAAAGTCTTTCTCCAGAATGCCAGCTACAAATGTTGTTTCTTTAGCCAATTGGCCTGTGGCTTTGATAAAGGCAGATAGGCCAAAAGCCTCAGCAGGAGCTGGACTCATCTGAAGGCCAAACAGCAAATTTCTCATTTCCGCTTGGTAGAGAGGTGTCTAATTGCTGCTTAGTTTCGCCAGTCAAGTAATTCACACCAATGTGTTAAAAGCAGCCACTAGTAGTTAAGCCTCCATTCAGAAGGCTTTGCTGAACAATCCTGACATCTCATTGCAGGCTAGGGCTCTGAAGAATAAGAGGAATCGAGCTTCTCCTCTCGAATGGGCAAGCAATCTTCAGAAAATTAAGTCTGAAAAGCTTTGGGGAGTCAGGGAAGAAAGGCTTCATTCATTAAAGGAACTCAGTGTTTACAACTGTCTATATAGTGAATGCAGTATATCAGGTTAATATCTGGATATGTGTTATGTGTGAAGCACACATACACAAAAGTGCAAATGTCTAGGTGTGTGTTGATAATGGCATACATGTGTTGTTGTGTATTTATAATTAAATCAGTATTATTAGAATGGAATATTTTGTATTGTAGTGGTTCCTGTAAATTAACGGTTATAGAGCATATATAGCAGAAAAACTAATGTTCATCCATATTGTGTGTATTTGTATATATATCTGCAGATATTCAAGTTGTTACTTATCTGATCATGCACCTTGCGATGTTCAATGGTAAAGAGCCATGGAATTTTCAAACAAATTAAAAAAATAAAGTTATGGAGGAGTCAATGTTAAAGTGCATTTCAGAGTTACTAGAAGTCTTTATCAGATGAGAGATGGGAGGCTTTAAGGTAAGAGATCTAAGTTAAAAGTTAACAAATGGTCACTGGAATAAGTCTGAGCGTAACTCTGTTTCAGCAAAGTGGTTGAAGGATTTTCTGTGTAACTGCCATAAATCAATATTCAGAATTTTTTTAACGTTTTTTAATGTAAACTTTTTTGTAGGTGTTACTCTGTAAGTTGTTTTAGGCTGTGCAATGGGCAAATACTGCTTTATATGAACTGGAGCACATCACACAAGGACCTGAAGTGCTTAAAAAATGTTTCATTTTGAAATGTATACTTTACTAGTATAGTATAATGTAAACTATACTAGAATTAAAACAGAAATTACATTTCCTTATTTGAAGGCTGAAGACAATTTTTGGGTGACAATCTTTTTATTTTCAATTAAAGTTATTTCAGACTTATGAACATGCTATTGTGTGAACTGACTTTTAAACGCAAGCAATACTTAATAGTAATAAAAGTAGCTACTAGAAAAAAATAAAATACACACAAAGCAACATCTTGTCCTTTTTGCACAACCTCAGTTCAGACTTTGTTGTGTTATTTTGAATCATTGCAAACTCACACTTTTACACTGGTACACTGTCATTTAAGGGGTTAAAATATCCTCAGGTACCTATACAGCGCTTCAAATTCCATTGTGTGAGATAGAGCCAAATGCCCAACCATCCTGATCCAAAAAAACATTACATTATGAGTATCTTCTATCTCCCATTCTCTCCCCCATGGACTGCCATGAAATTGACATTTGAAAGTAATTGTACGGTGAAATCTACCAAATTCTACAAACTGTGTTTTAGATTTCAGGGACGTAATACACCTGAAATCTTCTCCGTATTAGTTCCCAGCCCTCTGCATAGCATGCTGTAGCTGTGAGCGACTGCTAAAAGGGATTATTAGGCCTAGCCAGGGAGATATAGTGAACACAGCTGATCTGCATTGCTTATCTTGTGCAGACAGTGGTCGGCGAGGACTTGTCTGCATGCCCTCCATGTTTGTCCCTTGCCTTCATTGTCTTGCTGGTGGTGGCTCTCCTCTGCTCCTATAAACAACCAATTACTGACCCAAACAGATGTCAGGGGCTATGATCAAATAATTTAGCTAGAGTGAAGAGGCCTTAATACAGGTCAATTTCACTCTGTTAGACATGGTGTCTGACTCAAGTTAGAGGAGGGTGGTTTGCCTGACACGAGATTGCGTTCTGCAGATGGCTAGCCTCCACAGAATTTGAAGGTTAGGCTGCAATACCAGAATAATTGCTCAGAATGCAGAAAGAAGGTTGTACTTAATTGAGAAGCCCAACCTCTTATGCATGTGTTCCTCACAGTAGAATTTATCTTGGTTTCTTTTTTTAATTAGGAAGAAATTCTATAATGCATCTATCCATACCTTAAATCATACTTCTCTTGTAAGATGTCTATATATATTAATATAAAGAAAGATAATTACAATATAAAGCTGTCAACTAAACTTGTCCTCCTCAATCAGGTTACAATCTAATTTAAACCATAAAGTTTAAACTTGACTTCATGTATATCAAGGGAGACCACTGAGAATGACACCTACATGAGGAGAAACATGTACGAGCAGAAAGCTCAAATTTAATCTATCATCTGACCTTCGGATTTAATATTAATGAATGTATTATTGCAGTATATTTTGTAATATTACTGTGGGGGGGGGAAAGTTTAGTTTTCTGTGCAACATTTCCTAATATAAAAGTAAATCCTGTAGGTAAAGTGTTTTCTCTTTAACACAGTGTAGAGGTGTCTAGGATTTCAATTAAACCAAAAAGGTTCCTTAAAGTTTGCCGCTAATCATTTTGAAGCCTGAAGTCCTGGAAACCGTCTTCTTTTTTTCCCCGTCCATTCTTCATCTTTAAATACAAAAGGTAAGGCCCAAAGCACTTTTTTTCCTTATTATGGTAATAATGAGGGGACTGATTTTATCGCAGCCTGCACAATCACAGAGAGCTGCAATGGCTAAGTAAACAGCAAAAGTCCTTTTGTCCCCATGGGCTGTTTCTGTGTAATTAAAATCAATAGGTTCCTCCTCAGAGGGGCTCTTTAACCCACACAGCTAAGCAAAGTCCTCTCCATTGCTAAACAGCTCCTTCTGTTACTTATATTGCGCTATACTGAGTGTCTTATCCTGATTTTCAAAGGGCTTTAAAAGGTTTGTTCATGGTAAGACACTCTACATTTGGTTGACAATATATGTTTACACATCTGTTTTCGCCTGGAATGTTGTCTTTACACCTGGAAACTGGGTTTCCATGAAGCCATGTTTATTCTGTACAGAAAAAAATGATCTTGACAACAAGAGCCCTCATTGTTTAAGCCTAACAGTGAACCACTGCTAATTCTTTGTGCTTTTTGCTCCAGTTGAAGCTCACTACAAATTTAAGACAAGGATGTTAGCCTTGTTCATCAGAACAGGGCTCAGTACAAACAGTCTCCACCTAGCTCTTCCAATAGCTCTTGCTTGTTGTGGCCACCATGACGGACAACTCCCAGCAGAATTTTGCTGCCCCTTAAAAAGGTATGCAACACTACTTTTTCTTATGGCCTTTCCCCTTAGTTTAAGGCAGGGAATTAGAATCACATATACTGCAAATAGAGTATATTAAAACATATCTGTGCTATGTCACAACCCAATTAAATTTGGAGATAAGAACAGGTCATCAGAAATCAATATTTTGGCCTGATGTATGTAAACAAATCTAATTTGGGTTCAGCAAGTTGCCAGTGGTGAATTTCATGACATTGAGATTACATTAGTATGCAGTATTTGAGCTGTGGTCTAATAGGATGTTTGTCTTTTTTCCCCAAGCTTATACAACTTAGTTGCTAGATGTAAGTATCATGGGCTGTATCATTGCTGGAAATACAGTCAAAAACAAAAGTACACTTTGTAAGCGAGGAGATTTAATTCCATGATGGGTCATGTAGAAGTACACACAAAACAGCAATAAATGAAGACTGTTTTATAAAACATCTGCACATATTACATAGCTTTTTTTTTGGGGGGGAAAGGGAAAACGTTTGCTTGCTTATGTTTTATAGAGTGCATTTTTTTAATTCGCATCTTTACGTGTGCTAAATTGAACAAAATACAGAACATAGTGCAGGTTTTGATTTAAATTGCTTATTAATTTAATTTTCTAAACTTATTTTTGAATTAGGTAGGTAATTTCCATATTCACGCCACAATGGCTCATTGGGCCAGATCTTATCCTACTTTCCTAGTTGTTGTTAAGTGGACTGTACAAGTGACTCCATTTTCTAAAGCTCAATAGAAAAATGTACATGGTCTTGCACATAAGGAAGCTCTGTTCATTGCGTATGATCTGGTCTTCAGCAGAATAAGAAGGCCTGAATCAGCAGGTCTCAGATTAGGAACTGGCCTGTACACACAACAAAGAGATGTATAGCCAAGAAATCATAAAATGAGCTAGTCCGTTCAGTGTTTAATACATCCCTAGATGAACCCTAATGTGCACTCTAAATTTCCATAGAGAGCTTGTGCAATAGTTATGCTATTGAAGAGTAGTTTTACTTGGCTTATGCAGTTTTCTGGCCATACTGAAGTATGTAATTTTTATTAGCATAACAACCCACTATGGCATTGCAGTAGCCTAACTGTCTTGATTTTTTCGTACTGCCCTTCTGTCAGTAACTTGGGACATGAGAAGTGTGTACACTTTCCTTTCACTTGTCAAAATGCCTATCGTTTGTCCTGGTCCGAATTCTAGTGCACAGGGGAATGTTAGCATTAACGGCAGGAGTGATGTGGTCACTGATACACTATGAAAAATCACAGGTGCTGGACTTATCACGGCCGATCCAGTCCCGGTTGTGTTTCTATGGTGCGATACTACCTGGCCAATCCCAGTCTGTTGGCTAATGACACAGCCCAGACTCAGACAACATTTGCACCATAATGCTCAACCTGTGTTCCAAATGAATGTCTCTGCTGGTTTGTGTACTTCCGAACTCATATTCATTGTGATTTACAAGTATATATTTAATATTTTTTTCTATCGTGTGAACTGAAAGGGTGTAGTTTTCCCATTTTTTTATTTTTTTATTTCTGTGTTTAAGAACAAATTACACTGAAACAAAAACAGAAATACCTCTCACCTGAATTTTTGTAGTCTTTTTCTCAGTCTATTTTGTTGGGATACTCAACAGGTAGGAGCCAGGGCAGAAAGTACAGTAGAAAACGCCGACAAATACTTGTTCTATTAAATGAATATATGTATATCAGTAACAGGGAAAAAAAAACTGTAGTAGGTGATAGTTTTGTAACTGAAATTTATGAAGGCTGAACATACTGTACAGTATATCTTCATAGTTTTTTATTTTCAGCATTATTTATCTTAATTGATTGAATCTACTTGAGTTTCACATTTAATTATTTAAATGATATGATATAGCTACAGTATGTGGTTTAAATTCAATTTATCAAAATCAAATATCATCACCCAGAAACCCCTTAAAATTTGAACCTCACACACACTGACAAAGTCTCTAAACAGCTAAATGTAATCAGCTGTAGAAATTGGATAAGACAGAAGTCAAAATGGTGACACTTTCATTGTTTATTCCAGACTGAATTTGAACTGTAGAGTCAGAAACAGGTAAAAAGGATTTGCTAACTGCAGATTACTCAAACCAAGGGAATCACTCAATAGCTTTTGATATTCAACAAATGTTAGACTATCTTCCATTTCCAAATGTGTTTAATCATTTAGGGTTCTGTTCCACACTGGATCTTTTTGGTTTTCACAGCTGAAGGTGCTTCGTTGAAGGAGAGACTGATGTAAGTAGACCATCAATGTAAAGCTAGACGAGGGTTAAAGATTGAAAACTGGGAATTATCCTTCTCCCACTTGACGGTTTCTCAATTGTCTTGTTTGTTAAAATATTTCTCTGCCAAAGCCTTCTACTCCCAAGCTCCTTTAATGATTTAGTCAATCTTCTGCCATGAGCACTTAGCTCAGCAATTGAAAAGTGCTGCAGTAACTGAAGGATCCCTTCCTTCGGTGTCCTCTTTCTCCACAGAGTGCACCACAAGCCAGGGAAAGTAGGCATCTGGCTCACAAAGATTACACAGTCTTGTTTTTCATGCCACGTGGTCACGTAGCCTTTTAATTGATCTAATTTTCTGACATTGAGAACAGTCATTTGAAGACCCTAAAAGGTTGATCTTGGGTAACATTCCCACATTCCTAGTGTAGGCATCCTCTCACGAGGCACCAGTAAATGTAGGGGTTTGTGCATAACTGGCACAATTATTAATTGTAGCAGTAAGTCACAAAATGATTCTTCTGATGGCTATTAGAATCAACCTTGCGGGATAACTCAAACAACACACACACACGGGTACTAAAACACGATAATACATTTATTAATACATAAAATGTGCATATAAACATAACAGATCTTATCGTGAGGGTTAGCAGAATACAACAGATATATATTCAGTCACGAAGAGTTACAAATACCAAGAGGGACATACGTTCAGTATATTGTAACGCTACGTGGTTCAGGTGGGCGCCCTTGCCGCATCAGGTCAGCCCCGCACCGTCGGGGGCTCGACCCCAGGACTCTGGCATCACTCAACAGGGACCCAGCTTGGTGAGCTAAAGAGAGATCTTTCTACAGCCCAGTGGCTGTGGTCCTGCTATTACAGGGAAGGGTGGTGACATCACCGCTCTGGTAAGCCGGCTCTTACACAGTGCCTCTCAGTTACAATATCATTCATTTAGACTGTTTCATAAATGAACTTTGTTACAACTTTTACACTAGATACTCAAAACAAGTACATCACTCATAGGAATTAAATTGACATCAACTGGTTTGGATAACAATTGAATTCTCGAGCTGTAATGCAGAAAGTTGAATACTCATCCAATCTGTGGTGATTCAGATCTCCTGCAGGCACAAAGACATAGTGGCAGGCTTGCGCCTGTCCAATCGGCGCTCTCTGCCTCAGTGCCAGCAGTGTTGTTGCAGCTTGCGACGTGGTGGGAGAGATTCCTGTGGCGATGTGCTGCTGATGCTCTCTGAAGACCGGCTAGTTAGTGTTGGCTGAAACTAGCAGAGTTTGTGCACAGGGGAAAAGGTTGACTGTGGGTCCCAGCAGGTCAGGAAGAAGACCGGTTCGTTCCTGATGAAGTGCTAGTTCTGAATACTGATTCAGCTGTCCACAGTTCCGACCTGTTCACGAGGCTTGCTGCTGATGCTAACCTCGGGTGGATCCTTTGGTTACGCACTGGCAACCTCCGTCCTCGACTCTTAAAACAAAGGAAAAAGTTCAGGCACTCTGACACACTGGCTGTTACGTGGTTGTCTGGGCTGAGTCTGAGAAATGTCCAGCAGGCGCTCTGAGTCTGAGAAATGTCCAGCAGGCGCTCTGAGTCTGAGAAATGTCCAGCAGGGGCTCCGACTCTGATGAAATGTCCAGTAGGCGCACCAAGGGGCTCTGCGCTGCCTGTTTTACCTGGAGGACCTACTGGTCGTTCATTGGTTGAAAGTTTCATGGGCATTCAATACCCACGTGGGGTTAACCTGCCCTACCAGTTCCTGGTTGGCTGATGATGAGTAACCATGCCATCTGACCTTAGAGTTGTAAACAAACTTTGAATAAGACTCTCCCTTGGAATCCCAGACTTTAAGGTGCCAGAGATGACCATTTGTTAGGGTTGTTGATGTGTCTCCGCTTTGGGAGTTGATCAGGACACTCTATCAGCTAGAAAACCACCTTAGATGTGAACCAAATGGAATGGCCTCTCTGTATCCAGCACCACTGAGATGAAGGAGAGAGGGACTGGCAAGGGAGCAGAAAACTTAATTCCTGTACTTAAATAAGCCTTGCCGCTACACTAGTATGTTTGTCAGCTTTTAAACTACACAGCAGACAGACTTACCACAATGAAAAGTAAAAGGAAAGAAGCATAGAAATGTGTGTCTATAAAGCCTTCTTCTGTTAATAAAACCAATTGAAAAATTACAATAGTTTTCGAATTGGTTCAAAGTTCCTGCCCAAGCCCCACAATGAACTGATCGTGACCTCGTGATATGTTTCTGTTATCATCACATAAGTACATATCATGCTTATTATTTTTATACTAATCATGTAAAAATGTTTGTAGCAATTATATTTGCTATTTTATTTCAGGTATTTTTGGCAGTAAAAGAGAATCAAGCTAAAGTTAAATGAGGGTACTAGTTTTAAATAAAAATGTCCTTGATCATGTTACACATCTGTTTTTACCATTTGTGAACTAAAATGTGTTTAAATCACAAAATATAAAAGGAGAGTTCATATATAAAATTTAATTATTTTGTCATTATGGCTATTCATGTGCTACACACAGTGTAAGCTAGTGGACTTTGAAATTATTAATTAAATTTATTTTTTAAATTACTTTGTTAGCATGTTATCAACACTGTTGGCTTGAAAAAAATGAAAGTTTGAGATTACATTTCAGTGTTTCACTGCCCTTGTACCTCTGCTCTTTCCTGTTCACATTGAGCTTTGGTGCCAAATTGCACACTTCATTTGTGTTGTGTTCCTATGTTAAGCACTGATCAATTACACAGCTATATGATAGTATGCAATACATCGCAGCCTTGAACTTTATGGGATCTGATCATGAGCGAGAGCAAAATTGCTTTTTTCATAAATCTAGAGGAACTGTTACATAAATTATAAAATGAGCTAAATTTTTGTATGGGTTGGTCTCTCACTAATGGAATGTAATTCACAGTCATGCTTGCTTTATCACTTGCTACCTTTAGAAGCCAAAAGCGTACATTCACAAACACAGATAGAATAGCTTTCCATTACCAACATCAATAACTGCAGTTTGTCATGTTGTTTTGGTCTTGACTCACCATAGACATGTAAACAACCATCTGCTACCACAGTATGATGGTAGCAAATAGACCAAACATTCACCCGGGCTGCTTGTTGTGTGACCATGGGCAATTTATCTAAATCTCTCCTCTCTTATAACACTTTTATCAAAATTGGCGGTCAGGCTGTACTGAACCACGGTGGCCTCAATCTTAAATGCTGCAGCACAGATTTTAATTTGGGAAAGATTAATGCGCACACTGCTGTAAATGCTGCAGCCTTCAGTTATCTACATTGATGTCTGTCAGCTAATTCCTGCGGTGGAATTGTAAATGACCTGCATTTGTCTATGCTTGAGGGCTGAAACCACAAAACGAGAGGCGTCATACAGCAAGGAAAAGGAATTGGAACTATTTTCTCGAATTTCCTTTAAATTAGAACCTGTCTCCAAAGGTTGGCCCTGCGCTTAATTTAAAACCTACAGATTTAACAGTTTTACTGCAAAGTCTCCTGTCTCACAGGAAATGAACTGAAAAACTGTTGTAAATAAAATGCAAACCCTTCACATGCTACTGTATGTGTAAATTCAAGTTAAAATATATTAGGCCTTCATAGACTTCTTTATACTGTTACTTAATGTTTGCCACAAATGATGGTTACTTTACCTTGCTGCTTAAATAATACAAAATATAATGTTTAATTCAAAATGTTTTTTTAATTGAGTAATTTTTCATCAATAAAAATCTATACGTCTCTACATTCTAAACATGTTTATTTTTGCTAACAAAAACATACTAACATATTACTGGTTTCAAATTTAAAATGAAAGTCTTTTGGGAGTATTCTAGATACATAAAATGTAATGAATATGATCCTAGCATATAAAGTAATATTCCATCCCAAAAGTATTTATGCTTAAACACATGTATCTGTACACTCAAATTATTTTACATTGAGTCATCATTTGAAACGATGAAAGATGAATGCCAGTTCATACCAACTTAAAACTGTCACTATTTAATTTGGAATAGTGTGGAATTTTACAAGCAATGAAATACCACTTACAGATGCTCACTAAAGCATAGTTGATCCACAGATTATAACCTTATGGCTCAAGTATAGCTAGTCACTAGAATCATACAGGTACAACATGCAATTAATTTTAATTAGTATACACTGTTAGTTGCACAGCCATGAGTAAAATTAAAATGGCAATCACAATTAGAAAATTGCAGACTCAAATTGCAACACATTAGTCCTAGTGGAAAAAAAATCTGTTGAATTCCATTTGTGCTATATTAATTTACAAAGGACACAGAAGATTGGCCATAGCAAGATACTGAAAATACCCTACCTTCATAAAATGTACAGGGATAATTACAGTAATGGAAAATTCTCTCATTAGGGAATAAGCTGTGCATGTGTTAATGCAGAAAGACCTTAGACAAGCAACAATCTTTCAAGCAAGTCTTGTAATTATTTAACAGAAATCTGTTTTATACTGTGCTGCATGTTAGGCATTATTTTCTAATACTATAATATTTATTTACCCAGAATAATGTTCTTGCACTCTAGATTATTCTACAAATAAGCAGTACCAAATAAATTAATGTATTTGAATAAAATACTATTTTATATTTATGCTGTATGTTGTATTTTGATCATATTTCAGTTCATGTCCTCTTATACCAATACAGTTTATGTCTGGACAAGACTTCCTAATATCTTCTTGCAATTCGAAGTACAGAATTGCACTCTGGTGTCTGCTTTTGTTTTCCAAACAGGCTTTTTGTTAACTTTCTTCCACATCTATATAACTCTGACTGTAAAATGTACCCCAGAGAATAATTGAGCTGCCCTATTGTTTTCTATTACCAGACAGTCTTTTCATTTTTCACCCCAAATAAATTCTTAACATGTTACAGAGGGAAAATGCACAGCCTCCTTTTATCTGCTACATAATAAAATAACCATTCCCCAACAGTCCCTGCATTCTAAGAGATGTTTAATTCACTAAACATGAGGAATTAATTACGCATCTGCATTAAAAAGGATTCCCTTTTCACTCCGGCACATCCAATTCAATAGAAAACACGACGTAGAGCATGTAGCATTGAAATTAACAAAAAAAAACACGTAATAGCTTTTTCTGAAAGTGGACGAAACTTTCATCTTGTGCTGATTTTATTTTATATTGTTATAGAGAACATGCTTCACTGGTTTCTTTTAGCCTAGCCATTGGAGTGGAGAGAGCAACATCGAAAAATCACATGCATCCATTGCGCTGATATGGTCATTGGTCACTGCAAAGACCTCATGCCAGGGACCTCTGGCAGGGAGTTCTATTTAATTGGCTGAAAAATTATAGAAACATTCAAGTGCAGTGAAATTTTAACCCCCGAGTCTGAGGTGTCGGCTACGTGTCACCGACCTTGTCACTTAAAAGCAGGAGATGCCCTCTTTTACCGTGGTGCCTCCCTGGGGAGGAGAAGCCGGGTAGCAGGTGGCATCCAATTCAACGTCACCGCCCTCTCTGGCCCACTATTGTCTCTTCGTGACTTCAAGTAGATTTCCGCCATTCCCTGACACTGGGCCTGTCCTGTGCTCCCGAATGTAATGCCAGGCTGACTTTGATACATGTCCTACCTTACCTTGATGTGAGTACTAGAATGTGAGCATTTGTTTTACTTGTGAGACACTGTACATCATTTCACGCTCAGCCCATGCTTCTATTTACATTAAATTTAAACAGGTACTATTATCAGTAAAATTGGTAGCAGTAATAGCAGGATTGGTAAATTGCCATGATGTACTGTTTCAAGACATCGTAAAAATGTCTTGCATTTGAATAGCATGTTTCAGCCTGTAGGATCTCCAAACACTTGATATATGCAAGCTTTAGATGGGTTTTGCACTTCTTAAATGATTTACTACAAATGTATCTTTCAAGAGTGGTCGTCATGTCATGTGGTATCATCATCATTTTAATAGGTATTTTAAGGGAAGCGCATATTTTTGTCTGAGAATAATAAAAGTAACACCAAAACAAGTAATGAAAATGTTTCATTTTTTTGAGAATTCTGATGGAATTCTTCACGTTTAGTGTTTCTTAAAGCCATACCACATGCCAAATCTATCGCTGAGTCGGTAATTGCTTGCTCAATTACTTCTGAATTACAGAAGAATGCTAAATGTTGCATTGTTGGTGAAAGAGCTTTATACCAAACAAACCTGATTTTCCAGAGGCACAATTTTGTTATTTTAACTAAGTGATTTGCTCAATTACGTAGTATTAAGATTAAAAACAATATCCTGTAATTATCAATGACCAGTTTGCCATTCCTGACTTAGTTGTTCCGATTAATTTACTACATTTATAAAAACTCAAGCGTGTTCCAAGTCTTCACAAATTGATGATTTAAAAGTGACCCATAATACCAGCTGGACTGTGGCTCTCCAGGACAAGGTATGTGCACATCTGGCATGTTAACATCCACTATGTGAATATATATGTTAACTTCTTCATTCTCTCCCATTTATAAATCCTTTTGCACACTCTTTTTAACATGCCTTCCTCTCTCCCATCTTAGCCCTTACAGTAGCTCCTTGGCTCAATCCTTGCAAAGTGAAGGGGGCCTCTCAGCTTTATCCGTACAGTTCGGTTTCCTTTTCTTCATCCAGGCCAAATAAACCATCAATTTGTCATGCTTATAGACTTTGTTACCACTTCACAGGGGTAGGGGATGATCAAACTACCAAATTGTGATTTTGAGAAGAAATATAGCACAATAGCTTAACAGGAAGGTTATGAGGATCTTATGATAAAAGCTTAATTAATTTAGGTGATCACATGTAATGATCTCTCATCCAAACTCTGAAACTAAAGGAAAATGTTTCCTTTCTCCTCATAACCTCTACCAATATGCATTAAGCCTGTTGTCTTCTAGTTCCCAAAACATCCCCGTCTCCATTACGCCTGTCACTTTTCTAAGTGTGAGGAATATGGCTTGAAGTGATAAGGTTGACTCTTTTAATTCTTATTCAGCTTCAGAATCACCCCCTTTCCACATCCACTTTAGATTATGACAGGGATAATGCATCATTCTCTCTTGTATATGAAAAATACACTTTCTTTGCTGTCACCATTGTAGGCTTCCCTTGGTTTCTCATATGTATTGGTCACTTGGCTTGTAGGGAGTTCCTGTCCTTCAGAATCTTAGGGCTGGGGGTCACCAGAAAATACTTTCTGGACTGGTGTGGACGTACCTCTTCATCTCCAGACAATGTTCAAAGGGAGTGCTTTTTGCTTTTATGGCTAGGTTTCAGGCAGATATTTTGTGTCTAAATACAGTATCCATACTATCTAACTAATAAATGTAACTTCTTTTCATATAAAGTCATGAATGAAATTGTGATAAGAACAGGAAAGCTTATGTGGAGTTCAGCATTTTAAGGATTTCACACAACTTCCCTATAACTTATATGCAGCTGAACCAGTGTCTCTTTACTGAAGAGCAGATGTGTTCCTTTTGAACAATTAGACTGGAAACAATGCACACAATTATACATAATACAGCCATATAATTCCTATTTTATATTAATTTTATTTTGCTTATTACACAAACCTAAAAGAAACTATTTAGATTTCTTAACTTATGAAAATGTATGTTGAACCCTTTATTCATTTTTTATTCATATACCTTTGAAAAGGAGGTTTCAGGTTGTCCTGGAGTCATCAGCATCACTAATGCACACTGTGCCTGTCTAATATGCCAGATCTATCAGATCTCAAGCATAATTGAGGAGCCAATTCAAAGACAAAACATCAATTTGCATTATTGGAACACACTCTTGATGAGAATACACCCAAGCAATCCCATGCTTGGCCGAGCTCTGACCTGCGACAAGCTCCCTTTTTTTTACACTCTAAATAAGGACTGAAGAAAGTTTGAGAGCTTTTCAATTTTTTCAATTTCATTCCATTCATGTTTAGCTATTGCTTTGAACAAATAGAAAAGATCGGACAAACAAACACTAAAGAAATGGCTGTGAGACAAGAACAACTCAAGACTCCAGGTCAAAAAATAGCGTATCATATCATATTGTATAAACCAATCTTTATTGAACAGCTACTTTAAAATGATATTGTCACAGTAAATTCATAAGTACTTATAAATAAATACTTCATGAGTCCCTTCTGTGAAATTGTTTTAAAATAAACATGATATTTCACAGAAAAACAAACCCATGTAATTAATATTATTATTCTTACAATTAGACTCTTCATTTTTGTTTTATATTGTGTTCAGACATTCCAGTTATTAGTGTTTTATGTAGTTCTATCATCCATAGATACTATGGATACTTCATCACTGATTCATTAAGACTGTTTTTCAAATGTCATTGAACATGCTACTAAAACAGAATTTAAAGAGTCTCATCTGAAATCCAGGTCAGGATGCAGACTGTATTTAAAGGCCCCAAGAGTTTTTGAGTTTTCATCCCACGTTGTCTAAATACCAAGTGTTTTGAATTGCAGTTTGATTTTAATTAGGACAAAAGTTAAATTAATTTTCCGTAATGTTTTCTTCTCCCCCAAGCCCTGCGAGTAACATCTCAGATATTCAGCACACTTTCAAAACCTTGATAAATTTGATATATTATATATTATGATTTATTTCTGCACTGACAGCTTTAGGTTGTTTTCAGTTGGAAGTGATATGAAATGCCGATCTGCAAGACACTGTCAATGGAAAACCACGACCTGCTGGTTAATAAATTCTATTCAGGTCACGTCAATGATAAGCTGTCAGTTTCACTACAGTCTATTGGTATTTCAATGACAAATTAATTAATCTCGATCTCTTCTTAAGTCATTCTTAGCCAGACCGTTTTTATGTTTTTTCGACACCTGCAGTATTAAGAAAGCACAAAAAACCACAGTCCTGGTAGTATTTGCATGAGGGACTCCAATGCTCAACTAATTGGAAAAAGACGGTAGTTCTTTTTTTCTCCCCTCAGTTTGAAATTTATTCTGCAAAGATAATTTCATTTTAAGTGCTGTAGTCAGACCTCCAAACTATTTAATTTTGTTGTGGCATTAAATAATAGAGTGTTGTGTATCTATTACTGATGTAAAGAGATTTAGACTGCCACAGGTTTCAGTAACACATTCAAGACCTTAACAAAGCGAGCTATAATAGACTGTGGCTGCCATTATCCATTCAGCAAGTGTAATAAATTACTTGGCCAAAGCATGCTATATACCACCCAATCCCGATAACAGCTGAAAGGAGAAAATGAAATTCTGCTTTTGTTGAAACATTATGATTTATGTATTTGTAATATAGAATTGTGGTGGGCAATTGAAATAAAAAAAGGATTGCTGAGTACACTACAGGGTTACTGATTACAAAGCAGGCCATTCTGGGGATAAAAGAAATATAGCCCTTATGCACTTTATATTAAATGGTATTTAGATTCTTATTAGTATTTTTAAAATATATTTGTAATTTTTAAAAAATGCACCATGATATGCTAATTCATTTTCAAAACCTTACAGGAGAAACTGAACTGATAATCTAAAGCCCCAGGAAAATGTATATGGCTGCAATGGTTATGAATGGTTCAGACTATATGCACTGCATTACTATATGCATACTGTATTCTTTTTAACACAATGATCTGCTATAAGGACATGTGAACATTAAAGTCACCTTCATCCCCTTCCCCTAAAGTCAAGATGTTACAACAAGGTAAAGGACTTCAAGATCAGCAGCATTACAAGCACCCGAGAACACAAGTTCATTATCATAAAAAAGGCTTTTTAAGACTGAAAACAGGACACAATTCTTTGCATTCCTTGCGAGATTATGGGTGTCTGGAACCAATGCTCAAGACTTTCAAGGTTAAAGCTGAAGCCATGATGTGTTTTAAAAAAGGGACAAATTGAACTGCAAGTATCTAACCAAGCAAGATGAACTGAATGGCCTTCTCTGGTATAATATTTATGTGCTAATGATCATCACGATCATCATCAATTCTAAACTGTGGCCCAGATCAAATCAAAACCTCAATTCACTTGTTGATCACAAATGGTAAAAGCAACTTTCTGTTTGCAAAATATGTATTTTTTTATATCCAGATTCAATGTTAATGGATTTGCAATTTGTGTTTTAATGGTGAAGGAGGGCTGTGCTCACGGTGATTGTACCTCTCATGCTCCTCATCCTCTAAATGCAAGACTGGCACCTCCGTGTGACATAAAAAAATTAAAATGCACATTTGCAAATTAAAAATGCCTAAAAATAGATGAAAAGCATAAACACGTGCACGCCATCGATGCAAATCACTGCACTGGCTGATGGGTGTGAAAGAGGAGCGGTAGACTGATGTCATGTGTGGGTGAACAAAACTTTGAGACATTTTTGAAGTAGTTTAAAGGCAGTTTTAAGAACAATTTAGGACAAATCTAAACCAGTGTTGAAATAGACAAGAAAGGAAGAAGACTCCCAGCAGCAGGCAGGTCTGAGTTGTGTTGAGGAAAATGAGGAGCAGCATTTGTCAGACTCAAAGTTAAAAAGCAGCAAAGTGTTTCAAGTGTGCCAAAAAAGAGTTTTGCAGTAGTGCATGAAGACCCTGTGTTGTAGAGAATGAAATTTAGATTGTGGGAATAAATGCAGATAATTGTTTTGAAACTGCATGTTTCTTTCCCAGTTTCCTGTAGATCCGAGAGCTGACCAGACATCAACCTAGCTCCATCATAGGCTTTCCCTTGTATGTCGTTGGTGTTAAGCCCGGTTTGTGGAGTGAATGTATCAATAAATCATGAAATGCTTCAGCACTGCTGTTGGACAGCTCCTCAAATTTAATGAAACATTCAACACTGTTCACACTGGTATCCACATACCTTAACGAGAAAGAAAATTGTTCAACTTGTCTAATATCAATGGCAGGGGCAGTCTTAATGATTCTGGGGCCCTGGGAAAAAGTCAAGGATGGCCACCCCCTCACCCACCCCCTTTATTCCTACCCAGCCCACTCGGAAAAAAGAATAAAGTGTACAATGCATGTCGCTTCAATAATGTACTGCCTTTTGCGTTTTGGCCTTTACCAAAATGATACAGAAAAGTACTCTAGATAAAGAATAGTTTAGCTATTGCTTGAAAAAATTAAATTACTAATATAAATGTAATGACTATAAATTTATTTGACATCTCAGTGTGAATGCATTGGATTGTGTTCTGTTCCTGGTAGTCTCACACCCTCTGTAGTGAGGGTTTTGCTGCTGGAGGTTTCAGCTGATGTTTCTGTTGCAGCAGTACCCTCGTTAGGAGCAGTGAAGGTTAGGTACTGTATGTCACTAGTGGTCCTTCTTCTGTCTGAAGGAAGTCTAACCCTGCTATTGCTTTATTCTTTTTGCTTTTGAAGAAAGTAGTAACAAACTTTTTGAAAACCTTCCAGCATCTTCTCTGCCCCCCCTGATTTTTCTGTCACACTTGGATAATTTCATTTCATTGCTTCTGGCTAACATTTCTAGGTAATCTAAAGAGAACCGTTAGCTCGATGATATGTGTGCATTATTTTTTTAAAAAAATTAGAAATAGAGCTAGCTTGTTCACGTTTGAAATGAGTGAATTATCTCATTTGCAAGAGGGAGATAAACATCTGGAACCAGTCGTTGGTGGAATTGTTTTGTGGTCAGAGAAACTTTCAATAGATGATGGCATGGACAGATCTTTTATGCTGTACTCTGCTGTACTCTTGGTGATGAACCAATGGATTTTACAGTAGGTCATATAGTATATCCCCCAAACCAGTTGCTGGGCAATTGCCCAGGCTGCTCCATAGGTAGGACCCTGATGGAATTCACGGTTATTGAAAAAAATACTTTTTTCACTTCAGTGTTTCATGGACAAGACAAGAGATGATATGAGCCAGTATGAGAGGTACTTAAACTGTCCAGCTTTAGTGCTATTTAGACATTGCTCAAAAACTGTTACAAAATTAAGAAATTGTTTATTAGTTTATAAGTGCTCCTAATCCATAAGACCTCTTGTGGCCTCTGAAGCCCAACCCTCATTTTGATAAGAACAGTGTAACATCGGTTAGCCTTTTTAACACCTATCTATTTTGTCAATAGACCAAAGTTCTTGGTGAAGCAGAGAGATGGTCTATTGAAATGAATAATAGAGACTGTTTTGTCTTTAGTAATTCAATACCTTTTTTTCATAAGCAATGTTTTTTGCCTTTCTCAGGTAGTGTGGATTTACGGTGCTTCTTGATCCGGACCTATCCCTTGCCAAATGCTGGAAAGCCTTTGTACAGTTCATCGTATACAGTAGGTCCTCAAGATCAACATCATTGTCTGCAAAAACTCAGTATATAATAAGGCTTAAATAAGAGAAATAAGAAGAAAAGAAATAAGGCATTCTGCCTTTGTTGTACAAGTACACAAAACAATGCTTGCCAATGGATCTGCTTACAGTACATTTCTACCATGATACATTGAACTTGCTGTTGTGTATCTGAAAAGTCATCTCTTAAACTCAGTTGGCAGGAACCAAAGTTCATTAGAGCTGGTGGTGTGGCAGCGTTTAGTGTTTTGTGTTTAAAGAGGAAGGGGTATGGTTCCTAGGTGACTAATTTAACATCATCCATAATAACACTTTCTACTTTTTGTGACCGCAGTTGCTGATCCAGCAAGAGAGCAAGGGAACAGCTAGCAGCTGCATGAGACAGAGGAAGAAAGCAACTTTTTCCTCTTTCCCAATTATATAGAGAAATGAAATAACAATGAGTGGAAAAAACAATTGTGAATCCTATAATTAGAATAAACACCAAATATTGAATAGACTTAAACATATAGAGTGCAGTAAATAAGTTAGAATGACCTTTTAAAGAATTTATAATAAGACTGTACTTTTCATTACCCTAAACTGCATCGTTCAGTTATCAAACTCAAAATAAAATGCACAGTAAATAATAAAAGTAATAAAATCACTTGTGTGATATGATTGTGTGAAGGCAAAGTTAGACCAAAGTGTTAAACAGAGCCCTGGTGGTGAGCGTATTACACTTACTCCACGGTATTCATCTTCCATTTCTCATGGAAGGAAATTGCCACACTATGCACAGTATTTTTACACATGTGACATGCACTCTGCTTACCTAAAAAATATTATGGGATTCACAGGAGATTTTTATGTAAAGTCGAATTTGCAATAGTCCAGTATTGAATAACCTGTAGAGATGGTGTTGATGCCCGGCCCCTGTTATCTTGGCTACTGCAAGCATCACTGTTTAACTTCCCCACATTCCTGAAATAAAGCAGGTTGACTTGGGTGCGGATTAGGATGTTGTGTCAATGACTTATGTTTCAATGTATTCATGTTTCAATTTGCAATTTATTCTGTAAATTTCAGATGAACACTCAGCTACATCTATCTCCTGGGCAACTAGTGTTATTTGTTAAAGGAACACAAGTTGTGGCTGAAGCCTGCTCTTTTCTCTGGTCTCTGTCTTCATGTTTTTCTGTAACTACTGTAGTTGACTTTTTCATTTCTCTGTTTTGAGCATGCAAAAGACTCAATTTTGCCTTTCCATGACAGCAAACCGAGTTGTTCATTGTGAAAAATGAGAAACTATAGCATCAAACACTATTTTTATGTGTCAAACAGTAAAATGTAAAGTTTTGTTTCCATGAAAAAAAGTATCTAGAACTATCTAGAACCATTTGGTAGCATACCATTGTTTTACTGACCTGAGTTGAAAGGCTCCCACACAATTAATGTTAATGCCACTGCATCTCAATTTTGACATGCTTCTTCATGTAAGTGAAAACTTTGTTTAAGCAAAAAGCAAACAAAATACCGCAACTTCATTTATTTCTACCCATCTAAACCTCTACCTTCAGATTTTGTTTTTCAGAATTGCCTTTTAATAAAATCTATTGGCTTTTCATTACATTTCCATGAATTTTCAGGATCAGCATGAATACAAAGCCCACTGTCCATGTACAAATAGAAGAATAAACTCCTCTCTCCTCTCCTGAATAGATCCCACAAAGAAATGTTCCTGAAAAACCTATGAAATGTTGCATTTTGGACTCACCTACACAGTTACATAGATACATATAGATATAGATACAGGAAACATAACCTGCATAATCTATTAATTTAATCAGTGCATTTACAGTAAACATACTGTATGCAAAAAAAATGCTTTTAAAGCAGAAATAACTTGACAGGTGGGATTAGTTGATCTTTCAAAATGTCTGTTGTCTGTCTTCGTGTATTGCCATACATTGCAGCCCAACCTTGTTGTTATTGTATCACATTTTTGAAACACTTTGCATGCTTCTATTATACAAAGGTTGCCAGTTTCACATAATAATGTTCTTTCTGAGCGTGGGAACACTTATGTCCTATAGTTAATTCAATGCTTCTCAGATCATCTCTCCTCTGCAAACACAAACAAACCACCTCTAAAACTCCAATCAAATACACATTTTTCTATGTCGCTTATTTATTGATTCACTGTTCCTTATCATTCTCTTGTGTTCCTCTGCGTAAAGACAAAGCTATTGTCCAAATTGTAAACCCTACAGGACCTTGGAGGAGGTACAGTGCCATAATCAACAATTTAAAACCATAAACCTGGCAGGTTCGCTTATGAAACATTAACATTTAATGTGGCATGTACAGTACAGTGAGCAAGTTTTAAGCTCTAAAAATTGCATACATATTGAACCACATTTATTCTTACCAGACACTTTGATGATATGGCCTTAGGAGTGAAGCTAATGGCTGGGAGTTTGGAGAGTCCCAGTCAATTGACCCAGAGGGCAAATCACTTGACCTACCTACACACTGCCTCACATGTAGCATATGAGATTCTCCCTGTGACACAAATTTGACAATAAACTCCAGGATGTTATCATCTCAGCTCCTCCTACATTGAAACAATGCAATGCACAATCTCAGTCATTACTATTCTATATTTATATTTGCTTTTGTATTTTTTATTTACCCCTCCACACTTTCATATTCTTGATGCAGGTATTGGCAATAGAATCTGAAATTAATTAATAAATATAATTCATTCCATTAATTAAGTTTTGTCCCTCTGAAGAGATCTCAAAACTTGATTCAGAAGGTACTGTATATATACACAAAATGGATATTTGAATTAAATTAGATGTTCTAACAGAAGAAAGCACATTCTGAAAATTATTTTATCACTCTCCTAAACTTTACCTGGACATTAGTGCAATAATCTGGTGTAATAGTGCATGGTGTAATGGTGTAAATCAGTCTATCGGAAATAAATACAAATTATAATGCACAGTGCCGTTGGTACCAAATAACAAAATTCCACTGCTGAAATGTCTTAAATTACTAATACTTAAGGCAGCATAACCAATTAGGGGCTACAATAACTTGCATAAGATCTCTGTTACAATAATTTTCATAAAACACTCTTTACCTAACAGTATCGTTTTTATTACATGGTCTTAGAGCATTTGTATTTGTTTTTTTTAAACATATACTGTTTTACATCTATGTACATATCTGATAATTTCTAAGTTATATATCAAAATATTTTGATTTTTTTTTTTACCAAGGGGAACACCATTAGCAAAAACTTGATTAGGCCACAAAGGCTGTTGTGCCTGCAGATCCTTTCTAAAATTTGTAATGATTTTAATGGGCTTGTAATAACGTGAAGTGTACTATCAATAAATGATCAATATTATTGATGAAGGCACAAATGTAAATCAGTAAAAGGCTATAAACTGTAACATGAATTGATCGAAAAACTATCCAATGTGTGCACATGTACAGTAATCTCATACTGTTTTACAATGGCCTTTTATGCTAAAATTTGGTGTCCAAAAACACTCTGACACGATATGCTTAAAATCTTAAGTCTAGCTTGAAAACATAAGTTTTCAGGAGTTGTTAATTTCTTTAATTTCTTTATGTAATGTGTCTTTATACAATGTAAAATGTTTAAAATGTTTTAAAGGCTCTACAGAAAATAATGTTTTTTATTGTTACCAAATAGCAAACACTGAAGAAACTGTAAAGGAAATGAAAACAAGTGCAGAGTTTTTCATGCAAGTAGCAAAAACTACAAATTTCAAATGGGGAATACTGAGCTTGGAAAACAAATTCAGACCTTGGTATTTTTGCACTAGTAATTTAGCAGTTAAATCAAGGCCCTTTATTATACAATTGTCCTGTGAACTAGTAAGATGCAACTTTTGCACATTTTTGGTTCCTACACTACAAAAAAACTGCAGCTCTCTAATCAGTCCAAAGAAAGCACCAGAAAAATTTCTGGGCTCAACAGAATGCTACACACTGACAAGTTAAAAAATCTTTTTAGTCTTGAATAGAAAGTACTACAAGGTGACCAGATTCAAGTAGTCAAAATCCTCAAAGGCAATGACACAGGTAATACAATAGATTTCTTCAATAAAATTGAATGTTTATCATAGGACACAAATGGTAAGTAAGGAGAATTGCATTTAAAATTGATAAAAGGCTTTTCTTTACATTAAGCATTATGGAATAAGTTAATGCTGGAATAAGATATACAGCCATGTTGTTAACATACACTGTTGGCAGTGGTGTGGAGCAGTGCTTCAGGTTCTGGAGTGAAAAGTTGTGGGTTCAAATCAATGTGATTCTTCTGTTGTACCATTAAGTAAGGTTCTTAACCAAAATTGCTGCAGTAAAATACCCAGCTGTATAAATGGGTGAAAATGTAGTTAACTTTAGATAAAAGAGCCATCCAAATAAATTAGTAGTAGAAAAGCTCAATGTTCTCATTGTTCTCAATATTCTCCCATTTCTGCACTTAATTGTCTTAATTGTTTGAACCTTTCATTAAGGCAGCAAGTATGCTCCATCGATTAGTGGTAATTCATTAATAATCTTGTACCAGATCATGTCTAAAAAGTTTAATTTAAGACGATATACAGTGCTTCTAATGCTAGCTCTGGGCATTCAAGTTTTCTTTTTTATATTAGACCTACAGTATCTGAGACTACAAATGCAGTAGAAAATAAGCACAACTCACACGTAGATACTAGCAAAGAATATCATCCCAGGGTTTTCATGTTTTTCTTAGGGTCAGTATATGAACATAATTCTGTGAGGGTTGTGAGGGCTTGTTTAAGTGTTTCTTAGCAGATAACGTATAGCATAGCCTCCTGATTCAGTCTTGTGGAATTATTACTTATGCTTTGACTGCTGAGAGTTAAAAATCGTCAGAAGGGAATCACAGAAATGTCAAAGCCGTGGAAATTAATACCATGTACCATGTTTCATATTGAAACAATCAAAGAAGATATCAGAATGTATTACACAGTGTTTTTAATATATCTTCCCGTGGGCTTGGTGGCAGAGTAGATTAATGCTCCCGCCCTTCACATCTGAAGGGCCCGGGGTTGAATCAGGCTCGGGTCAGAATTCAAATGCGTTTGGAGATCTCTTCAACCTCTGTGTTTTTTTTTCCCTAGGAATGTGGAGGATAATAAATAAAAATGCTTTACATTAACAGAGGTGACTGTTTAAGCCTGCGATGTCACGGAGGTGAACATATCACAGAATACAGCCATAAAGGCTTGTCTTTCCCCTGCTTTGTGGGGAAAATTAAGACAGTCTCTTTTCAAATTATGCAAGGGTCCAGTGCTTTTCAAATGAATAGATCCACCTTGCAGGCCACCCAAGCATTACTCTGGAAATGGACAGTGCAAAGGGTTTAAGACAGGTGCCGTCCTCACTGCAAGAACCCTGCCAAGATGGAAGGTGACACATGTCTGTCTCCTTTCACACAGCCACTAGTAAATAATCATCAATTTACACATTCTGACACTAAACTTCAGCCTACAAATTGCAAATTGCTTTCTGTAAAGATTTCCTTCATTTGCTAACACAGCCAATTCCAGGTAAGCTAAAATTGCCTCTCAACCAGCTGGGTGAAAGGTCATCTTCTTCACAGCCTGATTCCTTCTCATGCTATATTAACCAAAATAACAAACAAAATACAGCTAAGATACTGTATGAGGTCCACGCAGTGCAACACTAAATGTTTTCTTGAGTGCATGGATTTCACCCATTTCTGAATAAACAAGTGCTTTTACCAGAGATCTCACATTAGTATTTAAAGAAAAATGAAGTAAGAATGATCTCAAACGGTCAATTTTGTTTTGTCTTTCAGCAATGGATGAGAAAAAAGAACTTTTTAGCATTTCCAGTTATGTAGGGAAAAGACAGATTTTTATTACAATGTTTGAAAGTAAGCCATACTGTACTTTTGTGCCCCAATCCTATCATTTTAAAACTTTAATTGTGGGTTGAATGGTTAAACAAGACATACATACAGTAACTGCAAGCCCTACTTTAATCCATAGTTTAATGTGCATTTGTGTTTGTATGTATTAGTGTTTTAATATGTATTAGTATGTTTTAACATGTATTATTGAACATTAATCACTGATTTTGTTGTATGAATAAAAACATTGATTCAGTGAATGTAAAGTTTTTTTAAAGAATTAAAAATGAATATGACAAAAACATCAAATAAGAGGAGGTTTTTAGTCACTCCAGAAATAATTTATAGAACTTTTATAGGATTCAACAGCAAGTAATCAAAAACTATAGCAGGTTCTACACCACTAAACATAAAAAAATCAGCTTACTTTGTTTATTGAAACATTGTTTTAAGATCTTTGTTTCCTTTTAGTAGAAATATAAATATCAGTTTTAGGCTATTTCAAAAACGCTATGTTAATATACTAATATTCTATAGTTGTTAGTAGAATACAAACAAAGAAGGCAAAAATATTATAATTTCCATTTTGCAGTAATGCATACCACTGAATTTTGAGGCTTTTTCCTGAAGTACAGTATGTGTGTTAGTGTGTGTAACTGTGGAGCCCACTTCTGGTTCCCTCTAGTGGTGTTTTGCTTTGTGGTATCTATTGTTCACTGCTGCCTCTCACAGAGAATCTCTCTGAACAAGACCGACCTGAAGAAACTGAATACATTTAATCTCACTCGTCCTGCACTGTGCAACGTGTTATGGAAAACTAGTCATATCCATTTCTATTTAAAGTTTCATAGGAATCATTGAGAATATGTTTTATAAAACTTTTTTTTCTTAAGTACTCTTGTTGTGTCCACTTTTGAAAATGCATTTGAATGCTAAAGAATCAATTGTAACCTTATATTATACAGCAAAAGTGATTAAACTTATGTTTCCCTTAGTGTGTTCTGTAATAACTTCAAGATGTGACAAGTGGATTTAACACGAGTTGTACATTTTATGCAGTAAGAAAAAAAAATTGAAAACACAAGAAAATGTGTTTCTCACTAATTATATCTGTTCAGTTTCACACAAATTTTTATCCTCTTTCAAGGGAGTTTAAGACTCATTATATCTTCTTTAAATGAATTTTTACCAAACATGGTGATTATACTACTCGAGGAAAATATAAAATATATTTAGAAGCTTTACAGACATAAGTATATAGTACCAAACTTTTACAACTTAATAATGACAAAATCACAAAAGGTTAATCCTGTGTGCTTTAGATGTTTCCACTTTTTTATTCAAAAGTGTGAAAGAGTGTAGTGTGTAAGAATACCCCTTTATTTTCATTACATAAAATGATGACTAAATTTGTCCTGGAATGTTTAAAGGACATACATCAACAAATATATTTTTTCATAATGGTGTCAGAAGCAAGATGCTGTTTCATCATCGTTAGAGCACACTGATAAAATAGACAGTAATGGGACAGTTGTCTAGCTGACTGTTTACGTGAGAAATTAAGAAAAAGAGGAGGTCAGTTGCTCATTTTGTTCATAGCTGCTTAATGTTCTAAGATGTCTACCTAGTCTTTTCGTTAAAGATCCCTACGTGTCAGCTTCCATTACATGATTTAAGAGCTCGTTTCCCACTCCTCCAGTCCTCTGTGTAGATGTGTCTCCTATTTTCAATCGTAAATTGCCCTAAGCCTAGTATCATACTAACGTCCCTGGAGTGATTTGATCAATGCTTTTCAGGATTTTTTGGGTGGGAATTTCAAGTTTTTGTGTCTGTTGTAGACTAGAAAGATTCAGTACCCTCTCTGTGAATACGATATTCCCTTCGGTCATTTTACCCCTGTTCTTCAGTTTAGTCAGGTTAATCTGCTGTGACAGTCATGCTCAGAGGACTCTATACTCAGTGAAATGAAATAAAGGATGTGCTGACTGACAACAATATTAAATATTTTTATTTATTAATTGTATACTAAACACTGAATGAAACTTTGCTTTCAACTACAAATTCAAGGTTATCAGGAGAATCGTTTCTTAGTAGGTGCACTGACACTTTATTGTGCTTTCACAGTTATATTCATAATGCTTAGTAGGATTTGGCATTGAGAGGGTTATTCCAGCAAGATCTGTTGTGAAAGTCACAGGCTAGCAGAGAATGTGCCCACTGCCTGTCCCATTCCTCTTGTAGAGGCTGGACAAGTATATGCCTGTTCACTGCTCTCGGAGCCTTCGATGTCACAGTCATCCTAGCTTATCCCACAGAAGTGCAGAGAGCAGGACATCTATAACATAACTGCTGTGGTCTCACCTGGCAAAGAAAGCCATATTTACATGTGCGGCATGAGGATGTGCCTTGTCCTGCCGGAATGTTATCAAGTCAGGATGAACCCACAGGAAAGACTGCAAGTGAGGCCCCGGGACTCGATCAGTGTAGCACTGTGCAGTGCGGTTGCCATCAATCACTACAAGTGGTGTTCTGTAGTAACTAGACATGGTTTCTCACATCATTGACAGACAGTGCTTGGTTGTAATGTCCATCAAAGAAAGCTGTACATTTAAAAAATGCTGGCTGTGAACAATCCAGATGGAGAGCTACAGGGCACTGACTTGGTCCAGCCTTTAATAAATTCTTCCCATATGTATGGTATCTTGATAAGATAGGAAAATTTATATATTTTTTTCTTTCGCCAGGCTTGACTTTCAATTGGATGATTTACTTATAATTTAGTGCTTATGCAACAGAGTCACTCCAGCGCTCCAGTGTGTCGTGGTCTCTCATGAAAGATCAGAGTGGTGCAAAATATATCTGATAAATATCTAAAATCTGTTTATTTGTATTAAAAATATGCATGCATAAAAAGTAATTTAATTTAATGTTTTAATGTTCAACGTACATATGTAGAAAATAGTTTAAAATTTTAATCATTTCAAAACACGCATATATGATATGCCTGCAATTCTTCTTCTTGAACATAAAATAAAAGAAATTGTTTTGGAATGTCACTTCCTGTCACTTTAGTTTAAACTTTGTAAAAAGTCAGGTTGAACAAGAGAAGGTTGTAGTACTGCACTAGAAAAGGACTTGCTAATTATGAAAGGAGTGCTGTAAACTCCAATAAAGTAAGTTAGAGTAATAAAGTTAGATGCATGAACTACAGATCAGCTATAATGTGTATAAAGGAGGGGTTACTAATAAATAAGCATATAATAGCAGAACTGTATGAGATAGACATTTTTCAAAGAAACCAGGACAGACAGATGGAAGTTATGGATACATGTGTATATCTGTAATGTGACAGTAACAGCCAATTACAGTTGTATTTTGGTTGTCCTTACATATCAAATCTTTCAAATGGTTGATATAGTCGTTGAAACATAGAACTGAAGGAATGTTATCTGACTTTCACAACTGTAATGTGTTATACTAAAGACACCACACATATTTGTTATCATGTTCCTATTATGGGCACATTAGTTCTCACACTATACATTTCTTTAAATTAATTCACAACTTTATCAATAACAGTATTCCTGCCAGCAGTTATATCACCCTGCAGTTCACAACTGGCAACCCACTGAAGCTCAGACCTCCTGGGAAAGCTCAGATTGCTGCTGGAAAAGGTATTAAAGGGCCCTGTAGGGATCGCTCACCCTGCGGTCTGTGTGTGATGGGGACACTATTGTAAAAAAGGCGCTGTCATTTGAATGAGATGTAAAACTGAGGTCCTGACTCTCTGTGGTCTTTAGAAATTTCAGGGCATCTCTCTTATAGAGTAGGGATGTTACCCTGGTGTCCTGGCCACATTTCCCCTTGGCCTTTACTAATCATGGCCTCCTAATAATCCCCATCTAAGAATTGGCTTCACTACTCTGTTCTCCCCACTGATAGCTGATGTGTGTTGAGAGTAGTGGTGCACTTTGGCTGCCACTGTATCATCCAGGTGGGGGCTTCACATTGGTGGTGGTGGAGGTGATTTCCTTTCACCTGTAAAGCCCTTTGAGTAGAGTGTCCAGTGCAAGGAATTATTATTATTAAAAAATATTTTGTCCTTTTATGAAGAACCATGTTCAGAAATCACTGATTGCATGAAGTCTGACTTTTCACTTTTCATCTGAGGGGCAAGATGTAATTGCTGTCATCATATGCGTAACACTTCTGTGTTTATTCTATTTCATTTTAAAGTTTGTTTGTCTGCAGAGAAAAATCCATCAAAACATGAGTTAATACTGACCATACCTCACTTTCTTTATACCCTTAAAAAGTACTAAAAAGAGAACTTTGGTAAGTACTCTTAACAAAGCCTCAGCTGATTATTCATAAATGAACATGATTTTTTAAAACAAATTTGAGTTATGTTTTTTTTTAACCATTCCTTCTTGCTATTCTGTGGCATTAACCTCTGTCTTCCCCAACCCAGGACCTTTTCAGTGTTCTAAGTGTGTGCTAACATTGATGTGCCAGACTAACCAGCTGTGCAGAGTATCACCATTCTGCTTGTCTGTGCTGTTTAATTGGCAATAAAGATGTTGAATAAATATTTCACTCTGTATCAAGGCTATTTAATGGCAGGTGCACCCAGGAACTCTTGAAGTTGCCAACTCTGTGTGGTTGTTGTTATGGTAATCAAGGCTAATCATCCAATAATTATCACCCTGAATGGACGAGGGAATTCCCTGCAATTAGCAGCACACTTTAAAGAGCAAAATGAAATGAATCCCTGCTGTAACAAGAAAATTGGGGCATTAAATTTCAGGCTGTTTGTCACCTTCATAGCTAAACAAGAGGTGTTCTGGTAATTGCCAGTGTAACCCAGTGGAAAAGTGATGATGTCCAGTGAGTAACGTATTCAAAATCGTAAAATTCATGAAAAAATGAGCATTCTTCTTCTTCTCCCCCTAATCCTTATAGTAAATTTTACATTAGAAACAAATAGTGAGGGCAGAGGTTTCACTTTTGCCAGAAAACTCCTATTATCTTGGAGAAACATAATTCCAATCCTTCAACCTAAACATAGACCTAGACTGAATCTTAATTTTAAGCAACTGCTAATTGACATTACTGACCCAATACTTGATAGTTTCATTGAGTAAAGGCAAATAGGAAAGGTTATAAATGAGATGAGGCCACTTGGCCCATCTACCCTGTTTGACAGTTAGTAGTGACTTGATCTGAGGATCTCATCCAGCCACTTCTTAAAATAAACCAGGGAATCAGCTTTAACAAAATGACTGAATACAGTAACTTGTTCCCTGGAAAAGAAAAATCTACTATGAAATGTCTCTTTTGTAATTTCCTTTTTCCAGGTGAGTTTAATCTAAGCTATTTTCTACTGAGAGGAGCCCGTTGGGGTTTATTCTTGCGTAAACACAAACTCTTCTACAATTACTGTACATTGTTGTGGTAATCTAGAGTACTACTGAAGTGATCATTCACATCAAAAGAAAAGCTTCTATTCCTAAATGGAGTATTGAAATCATTAGTGGGTATTGCAGGTTGGCTGACACACCCCCATCACTTAACTAAGGCCCCTTCAGAAGTACTTTTTATAGATCATTTCCATTTACTTTGCAGAGGTAGCTTATTTGTCATAAGGTCTGGCTCAATTTAGCTTGTCTGAAAGGTGAGCCCCTAAATGTAGAAGGGTCTGCTTCAATTACAACATCTCAGTAATAAGAAAAAGGAGTTGTGAATGAGGTCTCTTTGTGATAGACCTAATAAATCAGACATAAATAAATCTGTTTACCCAGAAAGGAAGTTTATGCTAAATCTATTTCTGCCTCCCGTCTTTGTGCTATCATCACACTTCAAAGAAGAGCTTCAGCAGTAGATATTTTATTTGCTTAACATTAGAGGAAAGTCAATGTGGCGTAATGAGCGCAATTTTTCTCCTATTATTGCCGTGCTCAGGGGACTGCACTTAGAAAGAGCTGCCCTCCATTTGCACTCCCCTGCCTGGACCGACATTATTGAGTTCTCCTTAAAAATGTCTGCTTTTGTTGGAATGCCTGCTGCTCATGTCTGAAACAACAATGCCACCTTGACGAGTCTTTATCTGTCCTTGTTCCATACTGTCCTCGACACCGACCGACACATTTCCAAGATGGTTAATTCTACTTGATACTCTCTAAAGATCCATTTGTTCTCATTTTCTTATGCCTTAAATGAAAAATAAAAGAAATGATAATTGCTTAAATTTCTGCTCTACAATGAATACATAATGACATGCATATATGCTGTATAAACATTAGAACATTCCTTCCTACACCGTTTTAGAAAACATTAAATTAAATATATTATAATAAGATAGAATCCAGATGTTGCTAGTTGACTGTGGCACAAAATTGGATGAACGCCGACAGGATATGGTTGAGTTTAGAGAACCAGGCTTTCCCTAAGATTCCCTACAAACAGCCAGTCCTGAAACTTTCTGAACACCTGTAGGTTTGCAGTGAAGTCAGTGAAAAATGCACCACTCCTTCATTCAGTGCTAATGCTATGGTAAGGAACTCTGGAGCTCTGGACATGTCAGATGACAAATGGCTCTGAGAGACGGTCATGATGGAACAGGTCCTACAGGAGTTGTAGCTCACACTGAGTTGATTAACAACTAATGACTCCAAGCTGGTAGAATATGAAAAAATGAATGATAAATTCATCCTTGATGCTACAATGGAAAAATACAATATCAATGTAAGATGTTACAATACCATAAAACACATTTTACATCATTGCTCACAATCTTAATTTCCTGCAAACTTCCCAACTTAGAGTACTGCAAAACGTCCTGCTAATGTTTTCTTTCCATTTCAATGTGGGCATGTGAACCTCTATTAGAATATTGGTTCTGCAGTCAATACTCGAGTTAAAATATAAGTGGGTAGAAGCATTGTCCTGAAAAAAAAACACTCAATTTAATACTATAATTCCATCCAAGCTATTATATTTGCAGGCAAAAACAATATCTCCTAATTGAAAGTGACAAAACTACTGTTAGATTTATGCGGTTGCTATCAAAACAATTGTGCTGGAATGGCTTTATTTGGCTATAACCTTTACTTCAGGCAGCCAGACATACACACCCTCACATGTACACACACACACTCATATGTTCAACCTTTCATACAGAAATCGCCAGAGAGGTAGTGGCTTCGTGAATCAGTGATTCCTTGGCCTCTGTATTTCTCAAGCACGGGACACACAGTCCCCTGGCAGTAGATACAGGCTATTTAAATGCTCCATTGGAGAGGGATTAAAGTTTATGCAAGGTCACTGGGGATGTGATAATTATAATCACAGGTTTTTGGCTCCGCAATGACAGCCATTTGTTATTTTCACTCGAGTAATTCCTGCGGCCTAGGGATGTTGACAACCGTGCACTGATTTACTGGCCCACTTCCCCCCACCCACCCAGCCAGCTAGCCAGCTACCCCCTCCTTCCTAAGGCGCAGAGCAGTGTGTGCTTGCAGAGACCCCCTGAGGAACAGCCTCTTTTCATTTTCACTCTACTGAGGTGACGAAGAGGGATGGAAACAAAACTCCTGCCAAACAAATAAGGTCTAGGATGGACGGAGGAGAGAGGCAGGAAGAGAAGTGGAGACTTCATGGGTATTCAGCTGCAGAACAACATTGTGTGGCCCTCTTATCTTTTTACTGTAAACGTCCTGAATTCAGTCTGATGCTTCTCATTATGTCTGAAATGTTGATACATGCGTACAGAGTGCAAACGTTTTCCTCATCACCTGAAGTTTTCGATCTTGATTAAATTGCTTTTTTTTTTTAAATACTGTACCTGATTTCCCTCCATGAATAGTAAGAGGACAATTTTAGTGTTTCAAAATACTCTGTATTTGAAGATGTATTTAACTTTTTGCAAAAATGGAAGGATTATTTAACCCAGGATTATTGCTGTTGTCATTGAGTCTTCATCCTAAACATTAATTTAGCTGTACACGTAGAGTATGTTCATGTTTTTCATTCTTAACAGTGTTTATTTAAGTTCTGTTAGCGTGCTTGGGTATGCTTTCAGAAATGGTGATGCCTGTATTCAGACACAAACACAAATTATATCCCATTTAAGGCAGTCTTGCTAACTGGGGATGGTAGAGTATTTTTATTGATCTTGTATGGATTTCCTCTGCACACATCTGCTACAATTTAGAATCAGTATACATAATTTCAATATATGGGATTCTTTCTACATTATATGTATTTCTACATATAATAGCTCTTGGTTTGTGCTCTGTTTATTGCACAATGTGCATGATCACCTACTGCACTCCCTCCATCTACCTGAATCAACACAACTTTGGTAAATGAATTTCTAAACTTGGTAAATGAGGTCACAATTAGAAATAAACCAAGGTCAATGTTGAACAGATATAAAAATTGTCCTGCTCTGTATTAGCGATAGGTGCAGCACCAGAGAGTAGAAAGCACTTTAAATATTTTTGTTTTACGTCAAAGGTAAGCTTATAACATTGTTTAGAAATATTTTGCATCCCAGTTTACGGATGATCCCTTTACGGATTATAATGTAACCCTTAACGATTGTTACAGAACATGTAACAGAGCATTTGAAATCTATGCAATTAATGTATAGTTCATGGTGACCTTTTTGATGGATACTACATAAGTAGTATCTGTCAGCTCACACTGTGAAACTGCCATGCAGCTCAGACAGCTTTGTGAAACACCCAGACATTCAGGAAATGACTTGTTCTACTGTTTCTCAGATGTACTGTACCCTGAACATTCCCAAAAATTACCCATTATTGCCAATCCTTACTGTTTCTTATATGCCAAAACAATGGGTAAATCAATAAGCAAAGAAACATAAAACAAAGGGTGGGGTTGTTTTACGGCTTTTAAATCACTATTTTATTTTCAACATAGTCTACATGAACCTCTGTGTATTTCATGTACAAGTTACATTTCTGACACTTCCTTCTAAAGGGTGTGGATGTCATCACTCATTCTTGCACTGCCCCCTGGACCTTATTGTCATCAGCGACATTTCAAACTCCGAGAGAACTCTTAACTATGTGTTTGCCGTGCTGAGGAACAAGCACAGGTGACAAATGCAGAAAATATCTTCATACACCTTGTCAACATGCACCTGTACAAGGCGAGGTCTACAGTACAGTACATTGAGCCTGCTTCTAAACTGTTATCCATCTCCGATTACAGTCTAGATCTCACATTGTTGGAGTTTCATTTGTTTGGCTAAACGTAAGAAGAGCATAACTTAAATTATGACAACAAGGTTCAAGCAGTGAAGTCAGTATGGCTGAGAGACCAATCCATGTCATTTAACTAAAAGGGCATCTGTAATGGTGGTGTATGAATATACAAGAGCACTATGAAAGTTGATCTGATCTTCCTCCACTAGGAAGAACACTTTACCTGTTGACTTACCTTTGCTTTTATATTACTATACTGTATGTTTTAAAAGACAGCCCACCCACATGAAAGTATAATTAAATAAAGGGCTGTTTTTGCAGAGAAATCTACTCAGAATTACTCATAAATGCCTGTGTTTGTTCAATGAGTATCACCCAAACAAAGGGGATACTAGCAGTTTATTTAAGATGAATTTTACTCATTCATTCCAGCACATATCAAGAATATCTTTCAGAGCTAGCACAAAGGATCCTAAATTCTCAAGGAAAAAAAGAAAAAAAAACACCGATTAAGTATTCTATACTCAAAGCCTTAAGCTCAATTGGATTTGTAAGAAAACTGAAGGCAATACATTTGTGCAATTTGCACACAAAGTGGCCTGAATTGATCTAAAATAACCCTCTCAACTTTAAATGTGCAAAAAAGGGCCAGCAGATAATTACATCATTTAGGAAATTGATTGTTCTGGAGTCAATGCTTAAAGGTTTCGGAAACAAGATAAATCGTGTGGTGGCCCTCTTTTTAAGGCCAGCCTTTGATGTTTTAGATGCCCAAAAAAGATGAAATATTTCAAAGAGGTGAAAAAAAATCAAAGAGTTTCAAGAGGACAATGGAAGACAGCATTAGGGATAACAAAAGATTTCATTAAGCCAAACAAGGCTTAACCACAAAATCAATACATCATAATTAAAGCAAGCTCTATACCTTAATGCAAGAACAAAGTTTAAAAAAATAAAATAAAAAGACTTATTTGGACTAAATGATGGCAAAGTTATTAAGATTTCAAGATAAATGTATTTCAGACACAAAGGATGCCACTCAATTTTTTCTTTTGTGAAAAAATCTTCCATTCAAGGTGTATTGGAAAGTAATTGTCTTGGATCTATCAGTGAAGCCTGGTTCTCCAGAAAACCAATCAAAGACACAAAAACAGGAGGAAAAAAAGCTGGGCCTTCCCGATTCAAATTATGTATATCAATCTTTGTCTCATGTTAGAAATGACATTTTCTTCAAGTCATGAAAAATAAAATAGAAACACAATACAAGTATTTTAGTCAATATGATGTCCTTCATTATGCTTCTTTTTTATAGTCTTGGACCAAACATGGCACATTATATTAAATTCCTACATTTATGTATTATTTATTATCCTTTGGTTTGGTTTTGAAATAAAGCTTCATGCTGCAAAATGTGTAACCATATGATATCAAAGTTAAAAACAATTTACAACCACATCTTCTAGATTTTTTAAATATTTTCCTTTGTTAATTCAATAACTACATGAAATATGAAATGTATTTGAAAAGTTCTTAAGCTTTACTTTTAAATGTGATTATATATTATTATATAAGTGATTATATAGTAATATATATGAAGTAAAACAATGATTCAATACGGCTCAAACCACAATGTTTTCCTGGTACTGTACATTGGTGTACCTCTCTAGAACATGCCTTTTATGAATGGAAAACTAAACCTTATTTCTTAGTTTTTCCCTCTAATGTAATGTGTCTTTGGTAATATGAATTGTTATACAGTTCATTTCTGTTTTTCACACTTAATTATGACCTGAATTTATTATCTCAATTTCAATTCTCATAGTTCTATGCAGAATTCCAAAAGTTTGCTGTAATGATTCTGAATAACATGCCCGACACGATGTCCCAGTGTACCAAAGAATATATCCTTGTTCAACCTAGAAAAAGTGGCATAAAGAATAAAAATTAATCAAAAATCTTAGTGGAGTGTAACACTAGAGAGCTGTCAATGTCTCCTGCGGGTCAAGTGTCTGTTTCTAACCTGAATTTCCATGGGGTTATACAAAGGTTAAGTACAATATACCTGCGGGCTATAATGGCAGGACCTGTCTTATCCACATAATTGGAAGAGCACTGTCAATACATGTTGCTGGCTGTGGGACACAATCACCATTTTATCTCGCACAATTCGGATTAATTAGGTGTTATCAATTAATGGCCTAGTAAATGTGAGCACCTTTTCAAGTCAATTTTGCAAATAGCGCTGAGCACAAACGAAGCCCCCAGGTGTCACCCTGAATGGAGATAATTATGTAGTGGGAAATGAAGTGGCAAAAAGATCCTGTTTAATATTCATTTCAACAAAAACCAAAACAAAACAGTGGAATAGAGGAACGTTTTGCCTCAATTGTTCTTCATTTAAAGTTCAATTTAAAGAGGAACAATTGAAACTTGTAGCAGTTCATTTTCATTTAATAGTACAACACATTTTTAATTATATTTGCCCCCTAAAAAAACTCTTATCCACTCACCACGTTCACCAAGTACCCTAGATCATCTTAAAAAGAAGCAGTTTCTGCGTATTTAAGAGCTAATTTACATTTAAGTAAAGAATACAGTACTTACAGTATTATACAACATCCTAGGCTAACCAGACAGCCTGTTGGGCAGTTGGAAGTTAATCTTAATAGTGTATTTGACTTACCGATTAACATGTGAATTAAGAACATTTTAGAATTCTGTAAAAACTAACTGAAGACGCTTGCTGCTATGAATACACATTTCGTTTAAGGAACATCAGTGGATGTTCGGAAGCTGTTCCTGGCAAAAGACTTTGAACTAGTCACCTTTGCAGGTGCTTATTGCAACTTGCTGGTGAAAAAAAGGCAGAATGTTAGTTTTGGTTTTTCACTGCGTGCTGCTGCATCTGATACTCCAGACAATTTAATTTAATGGCGATGTAGGTTGCTTCAACCCAGGTATGATATCTTGAATACTTCATCTGTTTTCAAGATATGATGAATTTTGATATAAACTCAGTGCTTCCGTCACCACAGGCTATTGATAATGTGAAAATCGGGATTGGAATGCAAGTGTTACATCTTCGGCAGATGTAACACAAATTCCAAACTATTAGTTTTTTGGCAAAAGGTGCCTACGGCAGACTTGGGGCATCATTCATTGTTGGAGGAAAAACCCCAATTGAGCATATGCGAGATAAACACATTACATAGCCGCAATCCTCTCCTTTCCCCATTAATACTGTGGAGAGCAATTCTCTTGGGAGATCCACAATCCTGCAAGGCAGCCTTCGACCTCATCTAGAGTTTGACATGTCACATTCAAACTATTATTCAGACAAACGCTGGCCAAGCATACATTAAGAGGTAGGTTGTGACACTGGCAAAAACAAGAGAGTAAATGCTTGCCTCTGCTGTTGAAGCATAAACTACGAAGAGGCTTAAAAGATCTTTCACCCTAAAATATTGTTAACATAAGTCATTTTCCCTTTAAAGCACAAAACACTTTTTAAAAATTGAATGAACACCTGAGCCTTTCAAATTAAGATCTCTTGGGCATTCCTGGGCTGTTTAGTTCCAGGTTTTTTCTCATTAAAATACATTTTTCTTCATTAAAAGAACACAATTTCACCTCAGTGCACACGGCTCAGGAAATTGTTAGTGAAAAGTATTTACAAGGTTTATTTAAATATTACTTTGGGTATTTTGTAATGAGGTTGGGTATTCTGTAAATTGTATCTTGTAATTTGTAATTTAATACATCTATGTGTTTTGAGCTGTGTTAAACAATATTTCTTAATCAAAACTAAAATAATAATAATGATAGGTTTTTATGAGTTCGAATGGTTCCATAGCGTCCATCAGTTATTGACAAATTGTGGCACAACCACTTTGAATATAGTCTTAGAGGGCAAGAGTTTATTGTATAGACAAAAAAATATTCAAAGACAAGAATGTGTTTTTAAAATAGCAAAATATAGTTTAGCACATCTCTTTTGTAAATTTCAATGCTCTGTGCGGTCTTGTTAATATTTGTCCGTACTTTAACACCCTACTTGTATGGTTCTATATTCTTTTCTATATAGTTTTGGGTCATTCTTAGATCAGTATGTTACAGCCAAGATAAACTATACCTCCAAATATTTACTAATTGCTTTCCCATCTGAAAAACAAAACATCTGTAAAACATTCTCCCTGTAATAATAATAATCCTAATCTATAATGCAATCACTTTCTCAGGTTAAACATTTCAGAGGTTTCAGACTTATTATGAATAGTATACCAGGCTGCTACAATCAATTCTAAAATTACATATGTAGTAGAAACAAAGCGCAAACCTAATCTTCTTCGGGTCACGATTGTCACCTTCTAGTAATGCAGGTTTCATTAGGGCAAGGTCTGTTATTGCAGAGAATTACAGAAATAATGGCAGTGGGTGTATCTTTGCTAAGAAATAACAAATGAGGCTACGTTCAAGATAAGAGTGGCTGTTTGCTGGCTGTGGTGTGATAGCAGGCCCCCACAGTGTCTGTAATTTTAAGGGTCATCTTTCCTGGTTTGTGCAGCTTTCCAAATGTGGGAATCAATGCACTGTTCCAAGTGTTTTTGACTCCTTTTTCATATAAAGTTCCTTTAATTCCTTTACGATTCTGTTATGAGTGTGAAAACCTCCAAAACGTTCTAGAGCTTTATGGGAACAGTCATCTGGTTTAATAATTGAGAATAGACTGTTTCAGAGTGAAGTAACCTAAATCAAAAATACCTTTTGTAGGTAATGATTGATTCTATTTCCTTACCCTGTCAAAACATGAAACCATGGTTTCCTTCTGCAAGGAATGTGGTGGTAACTAAAGCTATTCACTCCCTAAAATGTACATCTTCTCTTTATTTTCATAAAGGTTTCTTCTTAATCCAGTGCTGTAACAGGAATAAGGAAGTAATAAAAAGGAATTAAGCTTTTCAGCATATTAAAAAATATACTGTACCAAGAGCTCCCCTGGGCAACGAAACACCAATCTTAATGGAGTTTATAACAAAAGTTTGGGAGGGATGACAACAGTCAAGCTCAATCATTCTCAGATGTCAGTAAATTGTAGTTATTCCTGTCATTTCCTCACAAAAGAAATTATAAATACTATATGTTATCCCCTCCTCTCCCTTGCATATGCATTTTGCATCTCACTGCATGGGGATCCCAGCCTCCTCATCCTGTGGCCAGGAGGTCAGCCCTCAGCCAAGCAGGTTAAGCCAAATCTACTGTGACTAAAACAGACTCTATAAATCTTTCAATATGCTTAATTCCTGGATGTAATTATTCCTAATGTACTCTCTTTTGTTATGTGTATCAAGTATTTAATAGTGTTTTCTTACAAACGGGTCTTTTACTGATGTTGTTTATTATGCATGTTTTGGAGGTGAATGTTTGTATGAATGCAAAGAAGTCCCAACATTAACAATCTCGGCAAACCATAACACCAGCTTTACAGGGAAACATAACCTATGTTTTGTAACATCACTTTATTAGCCCTATAAAGTTTCTTGCATTAGGAATTAGTCTTTTCACATACCCCAGCTCGCTCTCCATGAGACACAGACACACAGAAAGGGAGAGAGAAGCCTGGGGTCAGAGCACAGGATCAGCCACTGTACAGCACCCCTGGAGCAGTTGGGGTTAAGGGCTTTGCTCAGGGGCCCAATGGAGTAGGATTCCTCTGCCGGCTGCAGGATTTGAACCAGCAACCTTCCAGCCACAGGCACGAAGCCTTAGCCACAGAGCCTGAGCTTTTGTAATAAAATTGCAACTACATGTTATTCGATGTGCATTATATTGAAATTGGATAGCAAAATTTGAAAATAACCATGCATTGTTTAACAGGAACAATGCATTAAAGCTGTTTTCTGAATTAGCACCTAATTAAACAGGGATGAAAATAACACATGATTTTAGGTAATCTAGGATCATAGAAAAATGTGTGTAGTTTTTCTAGCAGTACTCTGTTCTGAAAGCTTTGTAAACAAGTGTTCCTCCACTTCAAAAAGTTTCTAAAGGTCTCCAAGAACTATTTGGGAAAAAGTCTGCTGATAGCCATACTGAATCCATAAAATACAGTACAGCAAAATTAAATACAGTTCAAGCCATGTGCTCATCATTTCCTTTTAGTTTTGATGGCAAAAATGAGCTGACTGACATTTTAATAAGTTTCAAAACACACTAGCAAACAAAGCCTGATTGCTGTTATACTGTACATTTGTAAATGTGGGTGTTCACAGAAGACTGTGGTCATGCAGAAATTTTCAGGGTTAATATCAGTTGTCTTTTGCATCCCAACGCAAATGTTTCCTGGCTCCAGTGAATTACGTTAACCCTTGGTTCTTTAAGTTTATACGTCCTCTGAAGCATTAATCTATGAAATTAATCTGAGATTGGAGTTGACCAAGCTCATTTTAAAGTAACCTTTCCTTGACTGCCATTTGAGATTAATTCAAGATTTTTGCCACTGGTAGTTCAAGGCACATGGATTGTAAATGTCTTTTAACTAATGAACACAGATCTAAGACCAATTGTGCTGCATTTCTTCTCTTCACCATCTTTTTGCAAGTTGTTTTGAATCTCGTTGCCTTTCTATTGCTCATAACATTTGATTTGCCTGAATGTGAGGTAGGTAGAAATCAGAGAAAACATGTTTTAGTTGTATCATTCCTTCTGATGTTTTTAAACAATCACTCATATTGACATTTTCTATCAACATTTATTTCCAGCAATGTTATATTCACCACAGTTATACAGACAGTTTTTAAAAATAATTTCTGTTACAAATGAATTTAGAAATGCAGAAGCTAGAAGTGTACACACAGTACAACATAAAACAACAGCATTAAAAATAAATCCAGATTGCATTGCCTGATATGTCAGATAAATGTACCAAAAAACAAACAAAAAATGACAAAAATACAGTATTCTAAGTCTCTCAAAATTAAATAACTAAAACAAATTTGATTTTCCAAACATATTCATATAAAATGGTTTGGAATTTCAGGATATACTAATGTCTTATACATAAAGCTTTGAATGATCGTCAACCAGATCACTAACAGTATGGTAAAATCTATTTTTTCTACTTGCAGTATACTTGATACAAAGGATACCACTGGTATTTTATAGATGGCTCTAAAAAACGTAAAGAGAAAATTTGGAAATAGGGACGACTGTTAATAAATTTGGAAAAGAGGAAAGGCTGTTAATATTTAACTGAATAATTTGGGGGTGTAAACCATCTGAAGTTGAAATTCACCAAACATTGCTTTTTTAGGCAAAAATGTGGGCAATATACTGTAGTAGACACACGTGAGCTCTTGTAACACGTACTGTTGAATTCAAAACACGTCCCACCCCTTATATCAATGATGAATAACTACAGAATGCCAGTGGAGCAACTGATGAATGAACTAGATACTGTACAATACATTCCTACTTATGTAGTTCTCTTTCACATTCTGCTCTAAAATAAGTTTTTGTTCCTGACCTACCACAGAAAGGGCCTTAATGCTAAGTACGGATTCAGGCAGACTGTGACAGGCAGACTATTCAAAGAGGGCCTCTCTTAGTACATAGTTGTCTAGAAAAGTAGAAATGCAAGAAGTGCAATTTAATCCCAAAGTCATTACCTAAACACTGATATAGGATGGGGATTACCACCAATGTAAATGAGATATGAGACACCATTGGATTAGAGGACTTTTTTTCTTTAGGATGACTTCAGCAAATAGCCAGAGATAAGGAAAGCTTTCTAATTACATGGACCTACACTGGTCAATTCTCTCTTTAAATACCCCATTGCAAGTGAGAAGAAAGCCCAGGATATGTTATTCTCTACGATATTAAGTAATTCTGCACAATCAATGGGAGTACATCACACCAAATGAAAAGATGAGGGCTGAATACTTGTCCTTTTGTGGCTGATATCATTCTTTCATTTTTGGTAATATCATTTCCAAATTAAATTTTATGGTTCATTACATACTCCTGCAGACACTTTCTAATGGAATCCTAAGTAGAACAGTCTGCCTTTGTGCAAGGTTTCTCATACAGTTAAGATGTTATTTAGTTCTAATTATAAGATAATAAACCCAAGGAACATGATTTCTGATATTTACATGTGTAAAGTTGATCACAATTTGTAGAAGAAGGTTTTAAATGAACTATTAAGTTCTAATAAAACATTTGTTCCATTTAAAGTAATTTAGAGGATTTAATTTGAAAGGAGTTAACAAGAAATGTCTGTAAAATACGTTATGAGTGTTTAATGCAGATTAATTTCAGTGAAAATTATGTTTGCCAATAAAATATAATATAATAAATTTAATTATATGTATTATATATACTGTATACAAAAATTAATGAATTGTGTCAAAAACGCATATACAGTAGCTCTCACTACCCTTACCTGAATCATGTCCAGGTCCTCAGCCAAGGCTGTCAAGACTGCAGAGTGGGTGACTTCAGCTGTGTAACTGGTCCAGTGCAAGAGCCCTGTTACATCTACTATCCTGCTAATTAAAGTGCTCATGAAGATGCTGTGGCACCCTCAGACACCTGTTCATCTACACTCTGAATCACCATCCTTTTACTCCAGGTATAGGGATTCAAGGTGGAATCCCTTCTCAAGGTTCAGTAGTCTAATAATATACTGTATATCCTGCTATCAGTATATCAGGGAACGCTATATTCTCCTGGAGATTTGTCATTGAACCTATGAAGGAGCCAGGTCTAAGTCAGAGACAGAAGGGTGCGAACAGTGAAATGTAGTTTTTTAAAAAGGGTTTAGTATTGACCAGATATCAACATGTGCTCATCGTGGTTTCTCTGCATAGGTTAAGAATGCTCATATCCAGTTTTTGACGGATGTAGGATACTCTTGTTTTCATTCCATATCTAATAATAATTTTGTAATGGAACAGATTATGTGGATGATAAGGATTTTTTTATATTAATGAGTTGCCAACTGAAAGTACCTGTAATACCTGGAGGACTTCAGGCCTTGAGGGCTGGATCTGCTGTTAGGATTCAGCATTGTAAGCACCTGGAATGACTGAAAGGTCTGTAAGAGTGTTCAGTGTTTTGGGTAGGAATGGAGAGTAAACACATGGTGAATGGGAAGTGCAGTAAAGAGAGATACCATCTAAGAGGAGGCAGCCGTCAATTCTTATACCCCTGATACCAGTCAGCTGTGTTCTTCTCTATTCAAAAGTGTGCCCCTCTTTAGCAGGTGTGTGAGATGTCTGGCAATAGGGAAAGAAAGACACACCAAGGAGCTCTGTGGTGGAGCTCCAGAGGCAGAGCTGATGAATTATGCGGTAGCTGAAGGTCTAAGCTGCTGAAATGGAGAGTTGAGGGACTTACCATGGGGGAGCAGCTTTGAGAGAAAACAAATGAACCGAAAGTCTGAGCTGCTGAGAGTGACAACAAAGTGTTGACGAAAAAATGCAGAGGAAGACACCTGACAATGAGCCACAGAAAGGCTGCTATGTGGGCAGCCAGGGAGTTGCTGGCTACAGAAGAAGTTTCTTTGTTTCTGTTTTCTGCATAGGATGAATGCTACAACATTATCTTTCTTTTGAAATAATAAATGGCGCTTCTGTGTTGCGATAGACTAGAGCAAATCTCCCTCACACCACCTGACAGTGCACCGTCTGCTTCATAACCAGCCTATAATAGAAGTTATTTAATATTATAGAAAGAGATGGGAGGAGAGACACTTCCTTGCTGAACTTCCTTGGTGGAAAACCTTCAGATAAGCTACCTTGTTTTTGTATGAAGAGGCTTAGGCTCCAATGACGTATTCATTTGGACTTTTAGAATCACAGTACTTAGTGGCTTTACACCAATCATCACAAATAACTGATACTCAGAAAAAACACAAAGCACTATTACAAAAGCAGTGATGGTAAGATACTTGAAAAGAGATTATAAATACAGAATAATGTTGGAGCAGTTATTGTCTACATTTCTTTAGTTAGCTGAAACTCAGAGCTATAGTACGAATTCTTATTGATCATTGTTCCTAAAAATGTAAGGGAATTTGAAAAGGTATTATGTGAACATCTTTCTGAGAGAGTGTGTTTACATTTTATTATTTTGAACTATTCTATGATGATTATTACATACATTCGTGTGTAATGTCAATGTACTGGTAGCCATCTCTCACTTAAACTGTGCATTCCACTTGCTCCTCTTTATATCCTGGAATGGGTCTTGTGCTTACTCATAATATTAGCCCCTTGATCTTTTTTACTTGACACTTAGAGGTCAACCTAGACTCTCAGGGATGCATCATTATGTTAGTCTGATAACACAGGACTCAAAGGTTTTATCACCTGTGTGAGGTCAGGCTGTGAGTCAATAATGGTCACTTACCCTTTTTAACCTCTGAAAGCAGGTCAGTGCTTCACAGCTGAATGGCCTGATCATTCAAAAACAGCCCATGGAATATTAATCTAACTCATGAGGTTCAGGTATTCAGACAAGCAAGTTTAGTGACTAGTAGCAGATAGAGGCATTTTGCAAAAATGTTTAGAGAATTACTTTCCAGGTGTTGTGAGTTACAAAAGACAAAATAGCCATTAAACAATCAAATGATTGAATTAAATCTAGATAATTCACATCCAATTAACATATTTTGTATCACTTCAAAGCAGCCAATACAATCATTAGAATGGCCCAAAGCAGGGGCACTGCATCAACGCATCCCAGCAGCCATATCACCCTGCAACTCACAACTGGCAACCCACTGAAGCTAAGCAGGTATGAGCCTGGTCAGTACCTGGATGGGAGACCTCCTGGGAAAAACTAAGGTTGCTGCTGGAAGAGGCGTTAGTGGGGCCAGCAGGGGGCGCTAACCTGACGGGGACACTATACTGTAAACAGTATCGTCCTTTGGATGAGATGTAAAACTGAGGTCCTGACTCTCTGTGGTCATTACAAATCCCAGGGGTGTACCCCAGCGTCCTGGCCAAATTTCCCATCGGCCTTCTAACAATCCCCCTCTATAAATTGGCTTCATTACTCTGCTCTCCTCCCCACTGATAGCTGATGTGTGGTGAGTGTTCTGGCGCACCAGGTGGATGCTGCACATTGGTGGTGGTGGAGGGGATCCCCATTACCTGTAAAGTGCTTTGAGTGGAATGTCCAGAAAAGCGCTATATAAGTGTAAACAATTATTATTATTATTATCCCAATAGAGACAAAAATATTGAATTAGCTTCATCTGCTAGGACATACTGAAACTGGTGAGAGCTATTGTGGGAAATTCTTCATCAGAGGAGCAGGACACAGTCTTGTGCAGATTCAGTTCTATTGGGCTCAATAAGTCCGACAACATGCGCATGGTCTGCACCACAAAACAGACAAACTGCAAGGGTTTCCCAGCTCTTATATACAGTCAGACGAAAGTTTGTTTCACAATCTGAGTGCTTGTCCTGTTCTTTGATATATAATTACTTCTTGTCCTACTCTGTCTTGCTCTAGGTTCTGTCCTTTGATATGCAGCAGACATTGGTCTGGTTTATCCTGTTTGTGGGTGTTGTTCCTGTCTTTTATTATGTAGCATTACGCCACTGGGGCTGCTAAAGCAAGTCAGCTTTATGGCATCTTAGTGTAACTTTTGTTTGAGGTTAAATTAACAGACCCCATCAACACCTCTCACAATGTTCTTAAGTGGTGATACTGTGATGCTGGATAAGTGAGATATATACATGTCCAACTTCAGAGCGATAGTAGTCAAACCGGTCTAAAACCTTTCCAAGCATGTCAAAGTGAAATAACAGATTTTGTAAGACCTCATGATTAAAGAAAGAAGAAAGCAAAAGATGGACAACATGCCAGAGCTTGTTGCTAGGAGAAGATACACTTTTACAGATTCTCAGAAAAAAAGTCTCAGTACTATGACCATATTGAACCAACAGTGAATTTTCTCTAGATGACCAGTTCTAAAGAAATGGTAGGAAAGATCATTTTAACATGATAGGAAGACTGGAAATAAGTAAATCATTTCCCTAAATATTTGGATAGAGGTTGTGTTTTTTCACAAGTCCTTACTTTACTCACTCCCAAATTGTTTGTATGAAGAAGTGTATATAAATCACTTTACAAATAATGGCACAGCCATTATAGCACATAATGTGCAAACAAATTAAGTTGAGGAGCTGTTCCCAAAGTCCAGATGTTGTAGGCCTGTTTTTTTTATTTTGCCTGTCACAACAGAAATGTACAGTATGCAGCCTTAACTTTCTTCAAGTTCTGTATTTTTCTATAAGGAATGATCAAGTTTCCTTTTCAACACACAGGCATATATTTCTACTTTACTGCTCTAACTTATGTCTTTTGAGTTTGAGGACATTCAGGTCATCTGTAAATAATGAAGTGTAGGATCTTTTAATGAATGAATGAATGAAAGATTGAATGAATGCACATAGGCGAAAAATTTGCGATAAAAGACAAATTCCTAATACAAGAAATTGTATATGGCCAATAAAGTGATCTTATCTTATCTTATCTAGGCGGTTCTGTGTTAAAGACTTATGTGAGTTATTTGTACTATACAATGATAATATCACTAACAGAGGCAATACCTGTAGCCAAAACTGAAACACTATGTTCATAAATTTTACAGAAATAAGGAGTAGAGAATCTGTTCAGGAGTAACATTGGACTAGCCTTGAACTAACATGACCTAGCCTTGTGACAACTGGTAGCACACACACACACCAGCCTAAGTCCACTACGTCCAGCATGTTATCTTTGATTTTTGCATTTTAAAGTCTTTTTTTACCCCCTCTGGAATATTAGTTTTATCAGAGTTTTGTCCTTTTCCTTCTCAGTTGCTCTTCACTCAGCTCTACCCACACAATTCATTAGATCTTCTTACTGACCCTCTGCCTTCATAAATAAACACTAGAATATTCAACTCATTTCACAAAAAATCACTTCGGCTCAACAGATTTTCACTAACAACCAGTGCTCAGACAACTAACTTTCCTGGCTGATCCTGTTTGGCCAGAGATACTTTGCTGTTCCAAAGATCTTTGTCCCTGACACAGAAGCAGACAATTTGTTGTTTTGTTTTCTTGTTGATGGTAAGGCACTCAGAGTCAGGACCTTGAATTTACATATCATCTGTAGTGTTCCCATAACTATACTGGGGCGTTAGGACCCACGCAGACCGCAGGGTGAGCACCCCCTACTGGCCCCACTAACATCTCTTTCAGCAGAAACCTTAGTTTTTGAATTAATTATTACTTAATCACCGTACTATTTTTGCACTGTTCCCCAAATTACCTTGCGCTGTTTTTGTCCTGTTGTATTCTTTTCTCTGTTTGCAGATTTTGCACAGTTTTGATTACGTTATGTTATTACACTGTTATTGTTATTGTGTTACTGTCTATTGTCTTATCTTCTGTTCTATTCATATACTGCACCTGAGTGACTAATGAGAAACACTTTTCACAATACTATGCACCGGTGTAAGTATAATGACAATAAAGTTGAATTGAATTGCTAGGATGTTTCCCATCCAGTGACTGACCAGACTCACACCTGCTTAGACATAGACTAAAACCCATTTCCTCCTAGCTTTTCTTATGAGCTTCTTAATTAACCGTGAGGTGTGGTTAATTCCACACAGATCATATGAGGACAGCTCATTTCCCTCAGTTGGAATTTCACTCCCTCTGAGTGCTAATTATGCAGTCCAGGTGTGCCTTATTCTACAGGTTTTTCCAATGAGCAAAGACACCTTTCACTGCCTCCCAGACCAGTGTAACCTACCCTAGACAAAGTAATATTTGTAACTATAAGTGGTAATCACTAAATCAGGTACTCAGGTATATGACATTTTTAGTGTGCTGGAGCAGTTCTGTGATGTATTAAGTTAAGTGAATCCAACAAAGATTTAAAGTTCTCAGTAAGAGAGGCAGTACAGCTGCCCATACGAAAGTTAAAATACCCCAACACCAGAAGCCTGGAGTGTCTATATACAAGATAGGCCACAAACTCAGAGAATTCTTGAAAATTAAAAGACAGAAGTATTACGTCTGAGTGGCCTGTAAATCAGAGAAACTGTAAACAGAAGGTTCTCAGAGTAATAGTCAGCACTGATTTTCAGCTCATGAATAGCCAACCTCTACTGAATGGGTGTAGAAAAAACAGTCTACCTTCCTAGATGTGGCCTCTGGAAAGCCAGCAATCCATGGAATAGGCCTCATTTTAAAAAAGGTGCCAGCCTGTCTCAGCCATGTTTCTGTCAAGTATCCTGCATTGAAGTATAACTCAATAGTCAAGTCACCACATAGATTTTACCTTGCCTATGTAATGCAGTTTACATTTTTTTGGAAACACGAAATGGAGGCCTTACAAATTTTTTATGTTTTATAATTAATTTAAACTGGTGTGAATCCTTTAAATTTATTTTGTTTGAACACAATCAAAATGAAAGGATGCTGAGAAAAAATGTTTGTCATCACTGAGCAGTGCAAGAAGTGAATGTAATGGACCGATGGTCAAACCTGAAGGGGTGTAGAGGTCTTGGGCTGGTGGCGCCTCCTCATGCAGGAGAAGTCGAGAGATGTGAGATCCAGTCAGCAGGCTGTCAGATAGGCAGAGAACCTAGCCCAGGTGAAATAAACATACAGGTAAGTATCAGGGGAAGATCATAAAGGGGAACCGAGAAGGTGAAGAGGTTGTAACACTGGAGAAGATTCAATGAGGTCAGGCAATCTACATGGTCATACATAGAAAGAGGCAACTGATAAAGATCCAAGAAAGGTGCTCAAGGGAACAAACAGAGAGTAAAGGCAGGGAAATAGTCAAAACATGAGAGATTTTAGAAACAGGGGAAACCAGCATGGAATCAGAAAGCATATACTAAAGTTGAGCACTGCAACGCCACTGAAGCTAGAATATATATACCTTGCTGGAAACAAGGTAGGTGCTGTTAATTATGTACCAGTGGTATTGACAACCTCAATCTAAAATATACAGTGGCATTTTTGCACAATATATTCAAAAATCATTGAAGTCTTATTCAGGGTGAAAGCATCTTGGTTTAAAACAGTAAAAGCTGTCCTTGCCAAGTAATTTACTGATTGACTGACCAATTAGGAGTCACATACCTGGCTTTATCAAGCTGATCAATCAGACTCATATTGGACAGACTTCACTACAGCTCAAGGAGCTTCATTACATGTGGGCAGGGAGTGCTCAGTCCATCACAAACCTGCAACATTGCTTCTCAGGCAGAGGGGCACTGCATATTAATCACTAAGAGAAAGGTAATACAAATTCAAATTAAAGAGAGTTGTTATTTTTAAAGTGCCTTTTTTTATTCTAATAATAAAGTATAAACAGCTATCTACTGATACATAACATGTCAGAAGCAATGCAGAAAAAGTACTGTATGCTATTTCTTGAAAAAAAAAATACTAAACTAACATGGGAAGGATAAATTCAGCTACTGTTTCATCCAGGCAGATGAATACCCTGACCTTGAATTGTTCGTATGTTCCAAGAGACTGTTGTGCCTCCACACCCACTGCTCTGTAAAAAACCTCATCTTCAGAGTATGACAACATAAAAAAATTAAAGCACTATTTAAATAAAGTATGAAATTAAACATATTTCAGCAATTTCAGTACAATACAGTCTGATTATAAATATTTAAAATTGTTACCTGATACTGAAATGAATAAAGATGGTGTTTTTAATTTTTCAATTGATACAGTGGTGTAGAGACATTGTAGTCTGTGTATAGTGTGTATTAGCTGAAATTATGATCCAACATTTGTTTTTCACAAGATCAGAGTCGGTGTGTTTTCTGTGAGGACATAAATCCTTCAGGACATCTTTTGATTCAGGAATTTATAATAAGTAAAAGTCTTCTTTTTGATTTTATGCTAACATTGGGGTCCTCTATTGAGAGGGATTTCCATGAAAAGGGTCTTCTAAGCAGGAAGATTTGAAACCCCTTGAACTAAGTACTGATATATTTGAGAGAGATGTGCGAACTGTGGGGATCTGTCATTTACAAGGTGCATACAGGACTGGAAGCAAGAGGGACTCATTGGGTCATCAGTGATTAAGTGAAAGACAAGTGTTGATGAAACATGCAGTACATAATCTGTGATCTCAATACATGAGATATGGAACACTATGGACAATATCTGTTTGCTTTTGTTTTATTTTAAATGTTCTTTTGATAAGAAAAGTTTCTTTGGAGCAATTATCTTTTTGTGTCAGGTTTCTCTTTATGGTTATTTTTGTATCTTGTAAGGGTAAGAACAGAGTGCTTGTTAAAAAACGAATTAGCTTTAATTCTATTATTATTAAATGGATTTAAATGAGTCTTTGCAATTACATATATCCCTTTAATGTGCCAGTTTGCATAATACTAACAGGTATAATTAGTTTCTTCCAAACTCTTACCAAATATTTAATTCTCTCTCATGTTCAATAGACTCATATTCTAAATTATAATTAATACCATTAAAATCTGGAACCTTAAGACAATATTAACTTGATGGATTGTAAAGCCATATTTACAGGACATCGCTACTTAAAAAAAGTTTTAGTGTTGCTCACAATTAAGGAAGAGGGAATTACTGACGTTTCCAATTCAACATATAGTCCTGTTTTGTACTATGTTTTCTGGGTCAGGCTCCACATCTTCAGCACCCTCTTAGGATAAAATGATAACTGAAAATGGATGAATGGAACATTTCCTCAGCTGCACTTGTCTTGTGTTTTTTTAGTAATAAGAGCATTTCAAGTGCTTTACAAATTACTCCCGTTTTATTTATTAATAATATTTTTTCTGTTTTGTTTTCCTTGAAAGTGCATGTTCATCCTGGAATTTCAAATAGATCAATTTATAGATTTATAAATATCTGTGGAATTATTCAACCCAGGAGGACAAACCACTTTCAATGAAAGTCCAGGAAACTGGGCAATCCATTGATTAGTGAATTTAATTTATCACTTCATGCGAAACATGAAAATATTTTTAAGAGAGATAACACAAAAATATTGCCTGGCATCACAAAATGCTAGTGAGTTTATGTTATTTAAAAAGTTACATAAAACATATTTTTAGGGTAATTACAATAAATTACAGTTCTGCCTTCCAGAGATATGACCTGGGATTGATAGCAATGAACACACTAGCCAGATATATGGGGAATGTTAGGTTGACTGACATACTGTTGATCCTGGGAGTTTGAGAAAGGGTGCATATTTTAATTTTAATTATTTTCAGTTCTGACCCTGCTCTGCTGCGCTGTCTCTGTGTTTCCCAGTCTGCAGTTCTAAAATCAAGGGGTTCCAGGGAATTCATCTCATTGTGAGAGGACTGCTTGTGGCTGGGTGGTATTAGTCCAGTTTGTGACAACTGTAAGCTTTTATGGAGACAATCCTAAAGAAGAGCATTAGAAACCCATTAATTTGTCTGCTCATTTCTAGAAGTCTCAATATCTAAAAAATCACCACACACAAACATACTGTAGACACAGTCACACTCACAATAGGGCTAATTTTTTGCCTAACCATCGCACCCGGAACTGCCCCAATAAGAAAAAGAGGAAGAAAGCTGACACAGTGGTGCAGTAGTTAGCACTGCTGTCTCGAAGAATTCCTGGGTTCAGTTTGTGAGTTACATGGAGTTCGTATGCTCTTCCTGTAATCATGTGAGTTTCTTCTGGGTGCTCCGGTTTCCTCCCCGTCCAAAGTCACTCTGATAGGTTGATTGGCCCCAGTGTGAGTGTGTTTGTCTCTATGTGTGCTCTGTAATGGACTGGTGTCAGTCACGATCGTCATCCCTCCTCTAGAGGGCACTCTTACCATTTTTCGTTGTGTTCACATCTTTATTTGTCCCAGCTGTGTCCTTTCCCCTTTTCCCTGTTTAAGCCCGGCGACTCTGCAGTTCTAGGTTCAGCTATGGAAGACAGTCGCCCGGAAGCCCGCCTATCACCGGGCACAGAAGTAGCCCAAGGGCTTAGGGTTCACCACGGTGTCCTGACCTACTAAGTCCAGGGCTCTGAGCGCCTTGTCCCGTCAAGCTTTTAATTATCCGTGTTCCTAGTTCCCTGTTCCCGAGTTCGTCTTGGATGGATCTCCCCGCACCTGGACCTTGGACTGGGCCTTGATTTTCCCTATTGGACTTCCTTTGGACTCATTCGCCTGCGCTCCCCCCATGCACCAGATCACTGCCGTCACCACCCCCTGTGTTTCTACCTGACCTGATCCTGCTGTGTCTTCACTGATGTCCTACTCTAGTCACTTTCGGATTATACCGTCTCGCGTAGGGTCTTTAACTACGCATTTCATGGGAGTCAGAACCGGCTCCCATGACAGTGTCCCTTTCATGGTGTACCCTGCCTTGTGTATCATGGTGTTGCTGCATGTTACGTTTCCAGCTTCTCATACAGCCCCTTTAAGAAGACATAGTTCTTTCCAAAATACCTGACCACTCACCTGTCTTGTTCAGGTGCCTTTCTCTATTTTACGAAGCCTTAGCCAGTCTCCCTTTGCTCAGTATTTTTGGAAGTCCTCTCCAAGGACTCGGGGCTTATCCTCATCTCATTTTGTATCGTATCCCCTGGCTTTCTGATTGCTCTTAACCTCGGACCTTGACTCTTGGATTTCGCTTTTCGGCTTGCTGTTTTGGTTTTTTGCTTTATTGGTATTCGGACTCTTAGACTTTCTGGCTCCCTGGTTTAAGACTTTGTTTTGTGTTTTGATACTTATGCTGATGTTTATCCTTCAGTTTTGAACTTTTGGACTGGTTTCTGGCTTACGGCATTAGAACACGGTTTCACTACTCTGCACAGGATCCTTCATAAACTACCTGGCTATCCTAACACTGCCGAGATAGGATCCAGCTTCCCTGCAACCCTGCATTGGAAATAATATATGAAAATAGATAATATTAAAATGTATTTATAACTTTAAATTTATTATTACCTAGCAGTCAGGTTTTTGGTTTAACATCACATCCCAAAGATCCTGCACCTACAGGAAAGTGTACCCAGTAACCATAAGAGGGCATTGGTTATGAAAATTGTGGTTCGGATGGATGATAATAGCAGCTGCCCAGTTATCCTTGGAGGTCTCCATTCCCAGTATTGACCAGACTCCATGTTATTAATCTTCTAAAATTTTACAAGATCGGTCTGGAAGGTTGTGTTGTGTTTGCATGTGTACTATTTTGATTTACACACAGGATGTACATCTATGTCAAAAATGTTCATTTTATGAAGGTAGAGATCTCTAAGAATGTATTAAAAATTGTATCAGATGCAAAATACACTAAGAGCGAAGTAATAAACGACAAATATTCCAATTAGTTATGATTTTATTTTTCTCAAGGGAACAAAATACTCCACAGTTGAATCACGACTCTCGGGTCCTTCATTGTCACAAGGTCACAGTGTAAGTTTTAATTGCTGGGAGCTGTTTTGTGCTTTCATGGGTTTCTCCATGATAAATGAGTCATTGGTTGAAAAGCTAGTCTATATAAACAAGCTTATCTCTGCCCAGAGACTTTCATGAAAAATGAGTTGTGAGTATCATTGTTAATCACAGTAATTGTTAATGTTAAGAGGGCTGGTTTTCTGAGTCTTCCTATTACTGATTTAATTTTTTACATAAAGAACAATCTGCTGCTCTCTACTTGCATTCTAATTTTCAGTCAGCTATGCCTACCTGCTTTACCCTGTATCCCTATGATACCATTTGTTTGAACTGCAAGAATGCCTGAATGTAAGCATGCTATACTAGAAATATGACCGTGCTGCAAATGAGGCCTTCATATACGTCTGTATTCCTTATAGTGTCCTCACTGCCTTTCAGGCCCTCACTTTACAGCAGAATAGCTTATAAAATTCACCTTCAGCTCTATCAGATAACAGAGTAGCCAGGATGTCCTTGGTAGAAAATCTTTTTTATGGAGTTACTTCAGTGTGACGCTTACATCTTACAACATACCCATACATATTTCCCCAGGCAACACTTCAATGGACAGACAATGTTGCCAGTGATGTCATAGAAAACATTCTGGACACTGCAACACAGCAGGATTCCAGGTGCTAACAATATTGATGCAAGACATTTATTTCTGGACGTTGGTATTCCAAAAATATGATTTAGTTATAGACAAGAATAGCTTAAACTAGGCAATTCAGTTATATTAAGTATAGGTAGCTCTTGAGAAGGACTCAGCAAAGTAACAAGGATTCATACATGCATATGTTTGTACAACTTCCATTTCTTATTTTTGTTTTATCATTTCTACCCATTCAATCCTCATTTTATATGGGGACTTTATATTGGGAGGCACTGTGGTTAAGGAATTGAAGTTGTGGCTGGAAGGTTGCTACCTCATTGGTACCTCATAACTAATTGATTCAAAGGTCTCATTCAGCCATTTCTTGAAACAAACCAGGGTGTCACTTTTTAACATAATATTAGCATTTCTAGATTTTGATGCTACACTTAACTAAACATCCTAACATTTTGCTTGCTTGATCATTTCACATCATTGTCTAAAAGATGTAAATGACATCATAACACGTAATCCATAATAAATAGGCTCTTCGAGCATTTTCTCTTTTGAATTTATAGTTTATATTTTTGTAATACGTGTAATTTGTGTCTACATTAAATGTCATCTGCTAGCCTTTGCCAAGTCATCATTTAGTCATTAGTCATTGCTAAATAATTTTTAATTTCATTTGTTGTATCTACTATATTTGCTAATTTTCCTCTTTTTGTAATGTCTTGACCAGTTGTGCTAATATTATCTTGACTAGTAGAAATTTGACTGGTTTGCTAAATGTAACCAAAATCTAGACCATTGGTATAAATTAGGTGTAGCAGAGATTCTAGTCGAGTTTCCCTTATTACTCCACTTATGACATCATCCCACTTTATGCATTAATCTGTTATTTGTACTGTTTTTGATCAATTAGCCAATTTCCAATCCAGGCAGTTGCATTGCTTCTATTGCTTACTGAATGTAATTTTTATTAATAATAATTCCTTACACTTATATAGCCCTTTTCTGGATACTCCACTTAAAGTGCTTTACAGGTAATGGGCACTCTTCTCAATCACCACCAATGTGTAGCCCCACCTGCAATGGCAGCCATGGTGCCCCAGTACACTCACCATTCACCAGCTATCAGCTCCACCACCACCAATGCAGAGCCCCATCTGGATGATGTGGCACAACCTATGTATTAATTGATATTTTACAAGGAACATAATCAAATACCTGAAAATCTAAGATACTTTCAGACAGTTGGCAGAAACCTTATTTTCTGTAACATCATCTATTAGTTTGCTATAAGTGTAAATTTATTTTAGATTTGGGGTTTAAAATTTACAGTTTGCACTTCAATGTTAAGCTTTTTCCATAATGAATGTCTCCATACCATTTGGAATGGACCCCTTTGGCTGCATCTTGTGTAGCACTGATTATTCTTCAGCGTACTTGTGACATACTGTACAGAAAAGACAAAGGTAACCATTAGTACACGTTTTCTAATGCATCTCAGAAAGGCTGGGCTAAACGTAAGTGTGCTCAATACTTTTGCAGCTTTTCCATGATTTCGTCATGTTTATACCATACTGTACAAAAGTCTTCAGTTTCCCTTGTTTTACATGGTTTTAATCACAGAGTATCCTCCTCACATTTTAGTTTGACTTTCATGGTGCTCTCCTAAACTATACTGTGGCTTTACCATAGTACACAATAGCAAAAATCTTTGGTGGTTTGCTATTGTTTATTTTTGCCATGATACAAAACAGGACTTTACATTTTCTAGTTCAGACTATTCCCTACACTTTTATGTGTCCAAAAAAATCCAAGAACAACTGTGGAATATGCAGATATGCCCAAAAGATTTGTCCTGAATACAGAGTTACAGCAGTATTACTCCAGCTCTCTTAATTAATCAGCTGGAATTACACTTGTAAACAAAGATTACTTTGAAGCACGCTTAGCATGATTTTAAACATTCTACAAAGTAAAGTAACAATCAGTGGTTTCTCAAGGCTATTTTTGTTTCAACAGAGAAAGAAATTAGAGTACAAGATCTAAACATGCTCTCTACAGTCCCAGACATTTAGAACTTAATGATCATTTATCATCCAAATGTTCATATTGTAGTAAATAATTTAATTTGTGTAGTATTAAGCATTAAACGTTTATGTTTCTTTGTGATATTGAATCATTTAATGTGATTTGTAGTAAACCACCTTGCAGTGCATGCAGGGGTAGTCAATGAAGACATATAAAGTACGCAGGAGACCAAAATAAAGTCCAAAACAAGTATTAATTTACTGAAGTGCTCTGAAAGCAAGAAACATATTAACAAAATGAAGTTAAACCAACAAAAAATAGGTTTTCAGAGTTTTCACCATTAACAGTGTTTCATACAGTATAAGTGCCAGGTCAGATACTTTAAGCTCCACCCCTAGCTCCTCTAGATGGACAGGTAGGACTCCATTTAAACCAGAGGTGAGACAGGGTCTGGAGCTCACATGGCACAAAGATTTCCTGTCAGCAGATCAGACAGGAGACAATGAAAATATGGTGGATCCACAACAATTAATAGTACACAAATACAAGAACAAAATATAATTCAGCTAATGCACAACTGAAAGGTTCAACACTATAGCAATAATAAGAATGAATATGCCAAATAAAATGTCCTTTTGTTTTTATTTGATCCAGGATGCGGGGTGCTGATGGTCCAGTATGTCAATGATGATGAACAGGTTAGTGAACATTACAGTAAATACGAAAGACCTGAAAACACACAACAACCCTTCGTCACTGTGGTACAGTATATATATAAGTGATGTGTGGTACAAGACAGTGTGTGTGACCTCATTCCTGGAACTCTTCCGAGAGCTACAGCTGAGCACATGTAAGAGGCCTTTTTGGAAAGGGTTTATTTAATTGATGTACCATTATTGAGTTTAGCAGACTGACGATGTAGAAGTGATTCAGGAACACAAAAGTTAAAGAACTCAATCTGTTGAAGAAACCACCTGTACAGGAAAAGAAATGTATGGATATTTAGTTAATTGTATTTTGATGTCTTTTACACCTAGTTAATTAAAAATCACCTCCAAGTCATTTTAATCTGTAGTGTCAACATAATCTACTCTTCACGTGTCACAAACTTGTACTTTTAAAAGCATTAAATAATTCCTGACAATGAACACTTCACACTTCTAAATTACAGTTTATATCAAAGAAAATATCGATTTTCAAAGTCATAGTAATGCCACTACAGTTACCACTGCAACCTTTTCAACTATTACAGATGTTACTACAGTCAATACTCCTGCTGAGTCCTACTACCAAAAGGAGAAACAATAACTATAGTTTGCAAAGGAACAAGTAATAGGTTCATTCCCACCTGAATAACTATAGTGTGATGCTCAACCAAGACCATCAAAGCATACAGAGTATTAAAGTCCCAAACATGGGAGTGCAGGTGTAATAGAATAGAAATGGGTGCAATAATTCAGTTTTTTCATGCTGCCTGCATTGCAATTATGATGTTAATTAATTATCCCACTGGCAGTTAACACCATCCCGAGGCACAGCCATGGTTGGCTCGCTGATGTTCTGTAGCAGCAAGTAATTAACCTCTCCTCTTCCCCGGGATTCGCTACAAGACCATCATCGTGTTGATGATATAATTATTATTAATTCAGTTTCTGTGTTTCGTTGACATTGTTAATTACTTGTCGGTAATCAGCTAATGTTTAATCTGCCTCCTTGGATGGCTTCCTAAAAGCCTGCTTGAAATGATTCAAAACGGCTACAGTTTCCCCCCTCGTATTTCTTTTTTTTTCAGTGCTCTCTGCAGTGTCAGTGCCATCACCACTCATAATTAATTATTATCTTTTCGCCACAAAGATTCTCTTCAGATCAGAGGGTTTCTCTATCTAATTAGATTGCTGCTTCAATTATTTCAAGCAGGAAGGCGACACTCGCTTGTCAATAAATCAGGGAAAGCAATGAGAGCTCATTAGCACCAAATTTCAGAAATTATCCTATTTACAGACTTGCCAATAAACCAGGAGAAGGAGCTGAATACTGTTTCAACACTTCTCTCTGTTCCTTAAAAGAAGAAGTAATTGCTATAATTTTTTTTCTTGTGGTAGTAACAAGTACCTGTGGGGGAACAATAGTATTTAGAATAAAAGGAACTTCGATTAGAAAACATGCTGCTTAACTTTTCTCGTTTTCAAAGGTCTGTGATCCTGTGTCCTAAATGTGTTGAGCCTGCAAAGACATCACCTTCTCCAGTTTTTCGTTTAATTTTTGGGTGCTTAGAAAACTCCACCATCATTAGCTTTGTCTATATTCTCACCGGAGACAGAAGAAAACATTAAATAAAACAGCTCTGTGAGATGTTTATTGATTACAGTACATAGCACAAAATTATCAGAATGATAAGAAAACGAAGCATTAACCCACCCACCAGAACAAACACAATTCACATTCAAGTTTTGGCCATCTTGTAAAGAAATAAAGGAATTTCACATGGAAAGTGTTACCAGTTTCTTAAAGAAATCAACACTTTATTCCAATTCCCTCAATTCATCACAGTAAATTATCATATGTAACTTGAATGATGGCTTAAATTTACGTGTAATTACCTGCACTTTATGTAATGTGTTTAATTCTACTTCTATTCTAGATTTAGGGAAACACATTTCCTTTCATTTTAGGGTGTTTTATCATTTGTCATAAAATGTACTTTAAAAATGGAAAATATTGTTTTTATTGCAATTTATATACGCTGGCAAAAACATACTTCCAGAAAAAATCACCCATGGTATTCGTTATTTATTTGCAATAGCAATCAAGTGTTCAACATCAAGAAATAAAATCTAAAATGAAAAAAACATCTGACATTTTTTTTTGCTTTCAGCTGTCACAGAACACCCAAACAACTTTACAAATGACAGGAAACAGCACTTGTAAAATGCCATGATCACAAGCCATCAGGGAAACTGCATGCTACATTTATCCTGCTCCAGCATCTGTGGCATTTCTTGTCTTCTCTAAGCTATGAAAGTTGCTGGGGTGAGGCATTGCTCAGTTAAATGGTAGAAACTGCCTGGAGAACTGTAAACAATCAGCAACAGAGTTTGTAAAAAAAAACTAAACATAATTACTTTACCATCAAAAGTTCTGTAGATCAAATTGTATCATGGCATATGCTTTAGTGATATCATCTCTCCATGCTGTTTGTTCAAAGCATTACAACATGTTAAACAAGACCTTCCCTTTCTAAATGACTTTCTTGGCTGTTTCTTAAAATACCATTGTAAGCATTTGTTCCAGTAACAAAACTATGACTGACTGCTCTATAGTTGTGGGGAAATTTCCCGATCTGTGGGTACCACGTCTATTCTCTGTGTGAGTTTAAATATCCTAACTAGGGGTCAATAGTATCTGCCATTTCCTTACGTAAGACTGGGAAAATATCATTAGGCCTTGGAGTTTTTAATCAATCTAACTCCTGTAGAATCTCAGTTATGTTAAAATTAGTGCTAGCTTTGGTTATTCTGCAACATGGATTGCATTATTGACATCTTCTAATGAACAAAAACCTGCATGAAATATTCATTTAGAATGCTTACAATATCTTTGCCATCTTTTATTAATAATACCCTATTACTGTATCTTGTAAACTGTGTACTTCCAGGTTTGCTGTTTTTATACTGATATTGTAGTTGTTACATTGTAGTTGTTGCTGTAGTACTGAAAAAGGTATGTGCATTTTCCTTTGCACATGATTACATTCTGACTCCTTGTTAACAATAACAGTATATTTTTAAAATGTAAATATCACCTGTATATTGGCAAACTCTTTTTCTGTCTCTGAATCTTGGGCCCTTTTAAGCCATCTGTAGAACACTCTTTGGCCTCACGTTAACATTTAGACCTCATTTTCCTAGATATTACAAACATCTTACAGCCTTACATCATTGAGTTGATCTATACAAAGGTTAATGCCCCTTATTAAGATGTGTTCTATGAAAATCATTAGCATACAATTCTCAAAGCAAGATACACCTTATCTGAAGGCTGTGCATTATCCATGTTGATAAGGAGTGCCTGAAAATAAGTTTTTCAATTCAATTCAAAATACTTTATTCATCCCCAAGAGGGGTAATTCAAGCAGCAAGCAGTGCAAAATACTGTACAACACATTGCAAATAAAAGTGGTAAAATACCATGGTATCATAACATTTCTAAATGGGTCTTCTGGAAATGACACTATACGTAAGGACTAATTATAGGAGCAGAGATCCAGAATGTGTGGTGAAGTGTAGGAGAAACTTTCATTTTTGTTTCTTGAGCATTAGAAATAAAGTGAATCAAGAATATTTTACAAGCATCACATTTACCAAAAAATATGTTCCATACATCGACAGAAAAGGCACATACTGTATATTTGTACATCACATACACCACCATACAGACAATACCATAATTATGTCATGAGATTTATGCTAAAACATTTTGTGTGGGAACAATTTGCCATTAAAATAATGGATAAGACAAGAGTTGAGATCTTGGCTGTTGTTTTACACTATATTTTGTTGTTATTTACAGTATTTTTGTGCCCATAATGCTTGCACACAGCTACTCAAGCATGTACAGTAAGTATGCCTGTATGCATGTATTAGCATATTATTTATATTACTGTAAAGTATGTTTACAGTATATGTTCATGTATGAATGTCTTTAGATGTGTATGTATTGGCAAGTTTCCTAAAAACATCTATGTTCTATGTTAATAGAAGCATACTTTATATTATAAGAATATGAAGAATGAAAAAATGATAGAACTACTCTTTTACTATACTATCCTTGTTCAGACTTGTTCACCATTGTCTGTGCCTATTGTTATTTTAAGTTTCTTTTCCAATGTTGTGACTTTTCTTTGCCTTTTATTTGTAGAAGAAATTATATCAAGTTTTGCAAGCTTCTTACTCATTAAAGGACTATAGGGTACTACAGTATAGTAGTTCAGGTGGTAGACACCTGAAGAAGGCTCCACAGCTGAAACGTTGTGTTTTCTTTCTTCTCTTTTCAGCATGGAATAAACCTTTTACTTGTTCCATAGTGTACTATATACAACTGGAGAAATAGTCAAACCACACAAAATCATGACAGCCTGGCACTGGCAAACAAATATTGTGACAGGTGAACAGGTGAATATTGCTCAAATAGTGCACTTTATGTAAAAAAAAATGTACCTTAAAAATTAATTGTTTTATATGCTATGCGAGGAATAACTGTACTCTGAAATGTCATGGTGAGTCATGCAATGGTGAATCTTCACAGGCAGGTGTAGGGACAAGGCCTATTTTTTAAATAAATATAATAAATATAGGCCATAGGCATCTGGACATGACATCCTAAAGTCAGGGCATGGTTAATTACCCAAAGGAAGATCAAGAAACAAGTGACCAGCATGGTGGGTACCAGAACCAAACTTGATAGCATCTTAGCTAATCATCAACCTGCAATGTTATCGTATAAAAACTGTAACTCAAGTCATTTTTCAGTGGTTAACCACTGGCTCCCCAGTCTCTCTCCAACTAAACTGGCAATCTGACTTTTCCAACCACGTGACTGTGAGAAGTTCCTGTCAGAACTTAAACTTTTCTCTAAGAGGCCTGGCCGAGAGAGTGAGTCAGTAAAGTACAGAGGTCTACCCAAAATATTCCTTCTGAAGAAATCGTGTGTTTGTGAACTGACTGTTATTTTCACCTGACCAACAAAATTTGACTCTTTGGACTCTTTCTTTTTGTTGACAGCCACAATATCCAAGTATTTTCTGAACAAAGCTATAGCTCGAATTACTGGTTTCCACTTTTCTCTTCCTTGTGGCGGGACCCCAGGAAGAGAAACTGCACACTTTGTTTTAAAAGACCAAAGTCAGCAAAGCTCTTTCTCTCTCTCCTCTGTCTGTACTGGGACTGTTCCACAACAGAGAACTTGCCGTAGATTAACCCGCCCAATTCTGTCTTATCAATGTGAGGCTTTTTGTGTGTAAAACTTCATTATTCAAATTATAATTCACAAGAATTCAACTCTTATTCCAAAAACATGTTTGAAGTTTAGTTCATGATACTAAATGCAGATTTACATGTGTCTGAAAATATAAGTGTGATTTAATTATAAGAGACTGATAGAACCTATGAGCTTCTGTGGACTAACACATTATTATGCATTTATTAAAATACGATGTGTAGTCTAATTCTGAAGTTATTAAATCTCATATTTGTAATCCATGAGTGAATGGCCAGTTATTCTTATCACAGCAGATTGTTTCACAAAGATATTTTATTATGGATGTTTGATATGCATGTTTTGGTTATGCTAAGTAAATTATATAACCTATGTTTAGAATCTTTAATTTGTTATGTTTAATTGGTTCCTAAAAGCTGTCAAGTACTCTCACAATTTACTGTTACATTTTCTGATTGTGTTACAATTCTGTTACAATTTTCGATTGCGAAAGCAAATTATCTGCTGCTACACAAAGAAGCCTGTAAAATAAAAAATTCAGAAGATACAGAAAATACTGTTCTAGTGCTCAGTCTTCATCAGGTGAAGACATTCTCCTTTTGCAACTAAGGTTTGGTTTATTACTTATGAGTATTGCTGCCCTTTAGGTTCTAGACATTTCTTCTTTGTCAAGGTACTTTAGACTATTGACAAGCAGTGTCTCCATGAAGAGACATCACTGCATTCTAATACAGATCGTGGCTTATAATACCAGCTTTCCATGGGTGATAATTTGCATGCTAGTTAAGACGCATCTTATGGTTAATAAGGTTTGTGAATAAGGCATGCGTATAACTACCCTCTTTAATGCTATTTACCTGTGTCACTTCAAGCTTAAGTGTGCATTTTACATATTCAACAGCTTTCAATTAATTAATTGTGTATTTTAACATGACTTATACTTAAAGACACTACTTGTGATGATTTTTGAATATGCTGTTTCATAGCACACACCCCTCTTTGCCTGGGGTTGCTTCTGTGCATGAAGAGGACCTTAAATTCCTATACTGCTACCAGCAATTGAGATAGAATTAAGACTAGGAATGCAATAGTGTTAATAACAGGTTAAATATTTCCCTATGGTTATAAAAGATTATGGTTAACATTTTGTGCAAGGATTTGGCTAGTTTTAGGATCTGGGTGAGCATGGTTAGCTGTGAGTAAGGGATAAGGTTAGAGTTAGAATTTGGAAAGGAGTAGGTCATGGTTTATAATTGTATCAGGATTACAGTTCAAGATAAGATAACTTCCAAGGTTAGGGAGGGGGCTGTTTAGCCCGAGCTAGAAATGGACTAGGGTGAGGAGTAAAAACAAGAGTCATTTTGATAAGTAATCTGTTTTGTATCTATTAAACACAATGCAATGAAATAAGTAATATCTATAGACCTTCTTCATCTTATGGATTCTTAGTTGTAGAGAAGACATTTTAGCCATGTTTTTTGTAACTGCAGCTTCTGTTTTTCTGTATGGGACTCACTTCAGTGTGAGCCAGGAGTTTCTTCCCCTGTAATGGCACACTATAATAAATTAATTTAGCTTTGCAAAGTTGAATTCCAGAACAACAAAAAAGCTTCTGGCACTAATGCATGATTTTAATTAAAGATAAGTTCCCCTTCACAGGTCTTCCAATGCATCCATGCTTAGGTTACTAAGCTGAATTCAATATGTCTATATGTTGCAGGTAGCAGGCTAATGTGTAAACAGGAAAAATATTGGAACCCATTGCCTTAATTTGGTTGTGATCAATTCAGATTGACTGCACTTAACATGCAAATGTTTCTGAGGTCACCCCCCTTGCTTCAGCAAGTTCTCAGTTTGCCCTCAGTCTCAAAAGCAGTTTAACTCTTGTGAAAACCGTTAATTATATAATAAGAAACTTGGAGATACCTTGATAAGCTTATCTACTAATCAAAAACTGGAAGAACTCTTAAGCCACATCAATGTTAATCATATACTCTATGTCATAAAAATAAAAATATTTAAAATCTCCTCTTCAGGCATTTCATAATATTAAAGAAATATTTAATTTATATCTTATAATGATATACAGTATACTACTGTCTACTATATAAATGATCTGAATATAGTTTATTATAGAATTTTATAGTAATTGTTTCCTCAAATATTAATAATACAGGTATACCAAATAATTTACATTTTCGTCTTTCCATGTTTATCTAAACACATACTGAAAACCATCATTTTAAAGCAATGACTCAATAAACTGCACCCATAAAGAATAACTGGGGACACAATTTTGGCAATTCTTTTTTTCCTGAAAAATACGTTTAATAAACTTTTTCTAAGTTTCATAGTCATGACCTTTCTCGCCTCTTCGTTTTTTTCCTTTTTATTAATATAAGGCAGTGCTATTCCAAGGCGGTAATATAATACATGTGTATTCACTGATGTTTTGTTCTTCCCTAGAACTTGCCCATTGGCAAGAAATGCAAATTATGTTAAGGATATTGACTAGTAAATTTTAAGTGATGACAATGTTGTTAATCATACTATTAAGGGCAATAGAGACAACTTTCTTTGGACTAATTAAAAACTAAATGTTTAAGTATTGAAGGTGAAGGTGATGATGATGTTATCCGGTCAGTTGGATTCGACTCTTAGCGATTCTATAGGCCATCTCTTGCCACGCTTTCCAGTCTTGGACTTTCTCGTTCAGCTGTTCTATGCCTAAGCCAGTGTCTGTTTTGATGGTGTCGAAACACTGCGTTCTTTGGCGGCCTCGTCTTCTTGTTCCACTGACCATTCCAAGCATCATTGCTTTCTCCAATGAATCTGATCGCCTCACGTGACCAAAATAAGTGAGCCGGAGTCTGGTGAGCTTTCCCTCAAGCGAAATTTCTGGCTTGATGCGCTCCAGAACCTCTTTATTGGTGACCCTTGCTGTCCATGTCGAAGGTGAAAGTAGATTTATTTATAGATAGATTGAAGATAGGTGGATAGGTGAAGGTAGATTTATAGATTTATTTAATAAAGCAGGAGACCCGCTCTTGTTTTGTACTTCATTTTCAGTTGCTAAGATTGTTCGAGATGTGGCGCTGGCGACTTAATTATGTGAAAGAATACTAGAACTATAACCTCTGTCATCTCTATATTTTTTTGCCATTTAAATAAAGATTGTGGCAATCCTGGCAAACACATTTGAAACTACCTTAATAAAAGAACACACCACTTGTCAATGGCTCTTGCCATTTTCACTTTAGGGAGCTCTGTTATCTTTCCAAATATGTAACATCCTTGTTTTGTAAGAGCTTCTGGGCAGTCTTTTCTTTAAATTAGAATATCATTTAATTTAATATTTGTATAAGAAAAAAATTGGTTGTCTGTACTTGCTGTATTTGCTGTTATTGGCATTCTGACTGACGTTTGCTAGCCGGCAGTATAATCTGGTGAGGGATGTACTTCAAGCCTTTCTCTGAGTAGATTAGTACATTCATGTTACCTCTTATGTCTAAATGGAGTAACTGGGAGTAAGGCATTACTAAGTGAGAGCAATCCATTTGTTGTCTGTCTGCACTATTAGCTGTAAAGCTATAAATATTGTATATAATCGGTAAATACTGTATGGTTAAAATACTTTCACTTAAAGTTCTAATTAAAGGTTTTAAAAACCTGTTTTATTTTTTAATTTATTGTTCCAACAGATTTATAATGTTCTTGAATTTCAAAATCAATATATGTTCCCTATGATGTTTAGCCTTTTTAGTAGCCAGTTTTCTAATGTTATTTTAGTTTCGCTATATCGTGCAGTACAGTAGGTAACCTGCATAAGTGTTATTCATCATATAAATAAGCGTTCTACAGTACAGTGCCTTTGGATTAGAAGTGATCACATGTCCTATAAAAATTCTCAACCAAAAAGAGACGGTGACAATACTGTTAAAATCAGTTTTCTTAAGAAATTATCTTAATTATAAGTTAATTATCTTAATTATAATAATTATCTTAAATTAATTATAAGTGTCACGATTATAGTCCCCACTCCTTAAGGGTGCTCCAGCCCTTTCACTTTAGACTTTATTCCGTGCACCTGATCCCTTTTCCCAGCCCACCTTAAAAGCCAGGTGCTGACGCTCATCCTGGCTCTGCATCTGGTTTCCGCACCGTGTGAGTCCGGGACCTGGAAGCGCCTGGTCCCGTTAAGGTTTTAACCTCTGTTCCTGTTCCTGTTCCTGTTCCTGTTCCTGTTCCTGTTCCTTGTCCACCGGTTCCGACCCGGTTCGTGTTTTTTATTCCTTGTTTGGATGGATCACCCGGCTATGGACTTATTCTTGTGTTTTTGGATTCCCTCTATGGATTACTTTTGGATTGTTTGCCTCGGCCACACCTCCCCCGTGCACCAGCGCACTTTGGACACTTCCCCCTGTTTTCAGCCCCGTATTCCTGCATGACGTTTTCCTAGTGTTTCCCCACTTCTTCGGATTGTGTCGTTCGCATAGGGTCCGGAAAGAACTGTTCGTTACAGTTAGCCCCAGTGTCCTGGCTACATTTCACTCAAGGCTTGTATAATCTACCCTCCCTAAATTTTCTTTTTAATTCAATTGGTGAAGTACTGTAACTTCTCATTTGATTTCTTTTGTAGCAGGTCAGCTTGTCCATAATGGCTAACACACATCACCCAGCAGTTAAGTGGTACAGTATATGGCGTTGTTCACTTCCTATATGTTGAGTACTTTGAGATCCTGTACAAATACTTGTTTGAACTGTATCTATGAAGCAGAATTAGAACAAATGCAGTTGGCACAAATACTCATTTTTGAATATACTGTAAATATGCAAACAGTTGTAACAGTATAGAGTTCATTGAGGAATCTATTTAAAGTTGAAACACAAAAAATACATGAAATCTGTGAAATGGTTTGTATGCTTGCTTACTTAAAAAAAAGTTAAATAGAAGATGACTTGATGAATGATTTGGTTATGCAATTTGTGAAACATCAGTTACTACTTGCAATGAGATTAACATTTCTTTCTTTTTTGTTTTAATTTGATTACAGTTGATTTCTATGAGATTAACCAGTTTTGTTCAATATCTTTACTAACTTTAATTTTTCTTGTGGTTCTTTTACATTTCCTTTAATTGATATTAAACTAATTTTATAAAGTATTATATTTTTGGAGAAATAGCAACTGGCTTTTCATTTGCTGCAAAGAAAGGCTCTAAAAACATCTGAAATATTTTTGTTTTAGAATTTTCTGTTTCATAGCCTTTAGTTTTCTTTAATCCTTGTTTGTCAATATCCCTTAAAATGTGCTGCTATACAGGCTTTACATTTCTTATGTGTCATTGCAACCAACAGAAACAAAATGATACCAAGCTTTAAATTGTATTTGTGAAGCTTTAATTTAATGAGAAAATACACAGCTTAATATTTCCAATTACACTGTCTGAAAAAAGAACGCATGTGGTCATTTTGAAGGCACTGTTGTGTAACTAATGTATGTAAATTTGACACATCACAAATTCACTTTAATTACTCATTTCATGTGTGTGTCATTGGAGCTTTGGACTGTTGACTGCGCTAACTACAACTCTAAGCTTAAAATGTTTCTCGCATTCAGTAAATCTGCGTCTTTAATGCATTATGTTCAAACGGGCCTGAAAGAAACAGACCAGCTTTATATCTTCAAATTTCATGAAGTGCTATACACAGTTAAATAACAAAAAGGGTTATATAAACTGTAGGTTTGTTCCATGTTATAATTGCTGTGTTTGATGCACCTGTTCTTACAGTATTTAATGAACTATAGATATGTAACACATTTTATTTTATTTAGGCAGAATAAGTTTAGGTATGGAAAATACATTCATATACAGTATGTATAATTTGTATTTATAAGTATTTTTTTGGCAGACAAACATTTTAGCTTATGCTTTTCCTACAATATTGGGATTGTGCGTGATTTGTGAATGATCATGACAATGGTGTGTAAAGTGAGACATTTCAATGCGTCTAACTCAGTTGCTTTTCACGGAAGGTGGTGTGTTGGAAACGTTTACATTTATACAGAAGAACAAAAATTTCACGTATAACATTTTTTTTTTTAGATCTCTTAATTTACATTTAATGGAACTTGTCTTCTTTTTTGTCAACGTAAAAGGAAAGGTGTTAAAACCTTTGTCACAGCTGTAGCAATATAGCAATACTTAATTTTGAATACTTTGTTTTAAAAAATGGATACAAGGCTATCGGGGCAAGAACTGGACAATGTTGTATAAATGATTTTACGACCATGATAACTGTTTTTATATACTGTATATTCCATATGTTTTACTATTCCAGTATTGCTTTTATCAGTAGGAATCCTGCATAGGGTCGTGTTGGTCTTGTTGAAAGCACAGTGTAATATGAGATGAAAAAGGGGCAAAAAAATCAATGAGAAAAATGGTCTAAACCCATGTCAATGTCAAAATATCCTAGCAGGGAACCATTCATTGTTTCTTTTCCAATTACACATTTCCACACTAGTGTTGTATAAACCCATTTGTTAGGGATTTAATAGGTGAACACTCTATGGGGTCTAAGCAGGACTGACTGGAACAATTGCTATGTTTTACAAGGTAAACATTTTCAAATTGATTGGTTAAACACCATTTTTAAAGTAATTTTCCACAGACATTTTTGTCTCTTCACTCTGTAACCGTGAAAGAAATAATTAGGCTGAGCTCTTTAGTTTTGTCCATGTATAATTTTATAAACTGTAAAGCCATTTTGACATCAGTATGAGGTAGATATATTTATGCCTCATAGAGAGACACAAAACAGAATTTTATGTGGAATATGGCTAGCACTTTTACCATAATTCCTGATGTAAATTAAAACTACAGGATAACTGACAGCTTTCGAAAATTATTGAAAGAAAGGCAAAGCTTACTTTAAATATAAAGGCATCCACAATTGAGGATGGACTGTAAAATGACATTAAAAGGTAAGAAAGTAGTAAGAAAGGGGTCACATTATTTTACTGAATTTTCCATATTTACAAACATGAATCCACCCTCTTCTAAAATAAAAATTTTGAGCTTTACATTATCTGTCCAAAATACTCATTTGTTTTTTTTAACAATACCCTCTTAAATATGTTTTATGTTACACACAATAGGAAAATAAAAATGTATACTGTATGAAAACACATTTGGTTTTTAACTTAATCTCAGTGGCAGTTTGCAATTTTATTTACAACAGTTATTTCTGAGTAAAAATAGAAGAAAAGGCAGTGAATAATTTTAACAATAGTAACAACAAGCAAACATAGACTTACTTTTTGTATTATGATTTACTATATTTTAAAACACACCGGGGTTGAATTTACCAAATGTTGGTTTCATTCTGAGGTTATTACAAAAAACACATTTCAGCACTCTAATTGTTGTCAAAAATATGATTTCAATAAGGTCATTATCCTCGGTTCAATTTTTAATAATTCTAGCTGGGTACTGGGTGAGAGCACTGTGTGCTGACCATTGGCTGTATTTGTAAATAGGAGAGCAGACATGCTAGTGTGGATCTGTTGACAGCTGAGCTTCTTTCTTCATTCGAGTGTCCAGAACATGTCTGAGGCAGAGGCTTCTTATAGAGCCTAGTAATTAAGCGCTTGCAAAACTCACAGGTATAAACGCATAAACTGCACCATGAAGTTTCTTCTCCATCATGAAATGTGGACGTTTCTTCTTTACTGGGAACGTGTAGGTGAAAATATGATTTGAATTGTGCTGTGTTTGAGCTCTTTTATGCAATTATTCATTGAATTTAAAAAGAATACTATAGTATTCTGCCTCACGTGGTGCCTGTCTTTTACAGTAAGGGGAGCACTACAGTAGTCTCATGGTGAAAAAAAGAGGAACCAGGGAAAGCAAAAGTGTAGCTAACAGTAAGAGGTTTACCCTCTGAAATCCAAAGTGTTTCAGGGACATCCTTTTATACACTGGGACAAACTCCATGTGTTAGCCAGCTGAGGGCTTGTGCTCCTTACCATACCTAGAGTCAATGCTATTTTGTGGAGATGAGACTAAGCATATTTACTTGATGAATCTTTCACCTCTTCCATCTTCCACCAGCTCTGGCTGTTTCCCGGAGATTGCATATCCCATTAAGAACATAAGAAAGGTTTCAAAATAGAAGAGGTCACTCAGCCCATTTAGCTTGTTTGGTAGATACTAGCTAATAGATCTGAGGATCTCATCCAGCTGTATCTTGAAAGAAAGGTATCAACTTCAGCAACAAGGCAGGATCTTTATTACCAAGGTTTAGTCCATCCTGATCTGACCATCTGACTACCATAATGGCATCAAACCTTACCCCCACTCTCGCAGTTAATGAACCCTCAAGTTGGCCATTTAGCTATTTTGTGCTGAGCTCAGTAAGTTGCCTACCCACCAAGTTAGCTAGCTAACACCACCTCCAGATCTGGCTCCTAGGATTCTTCTGGTCTTGGTTTTAGCCATATATACACTAGTCCGCAGATGACATAGCTGTGGATTTAGCTTAAATTCAGTTTGGTGTACTGATGAAAGTTTCAGAAGGATTTGACATTTGCTGTTTTTGCCCTTTCAGCTTTGCTTAGCTCTACTTTATTCTTGCATTGTTACAGTTATCTTAAATTGCTAGGTGGCCAGGTTTGGAGTCTCTGAAGAAACCCTGAGCAATATGCATTTATCCCAAACTAATTGTTATAATTGGACTTCATATGTATGCTTATTTATTTATTTTTTGTTCAAGATACTGTAGATCCCTTTATTAAAATTGAACAGAAGTGGTGTCACAGAGAGCAGAGATCTTGCCGTACCATTTCTTGGTCTTCCCATTTCCAGTGATTTGAAAGTGTAGAGAATATAGTTATAGGGGAAGAGATGCAAGTAAAGAGGGTGAAATTGAATGAATTAGCATGGGCCGCTCTGCTTTTGATTACCTCTGACTGGAAAATATTTGGAAACCACCAGGGTCCCCTCAGTTGTTATGATTTGGTAAATTCAACCCCGGTGTGTTTTGATTCAGGCCCCTTTATTGAAATTGAATTGATATTTTGTAAACTTCATTTGCAGGTAATATGATCTGACAGGGACAAATGCAGAGGAGAATTGTTTTCAAACCTACTCCAAATGAAACTTATTATTGGATAAATGTGGATTTCTTTGTCTTTTTCCCTCCCGCTCTGTCCTCAGTCTCTTTATGCCCTGAATATGTATTCACTTTCTACAGTAATTGAATTGACGCTGTCATGTGTGGGCAACAGAAATGGGTAGCGGCGACTAGCCCTGGAGATTGAATTGAAAGGAGAAAAATTTCCTTTAACTTGGGCCCACTAGGTCACAATGCCATCATAAGATAGATACACCTCACTGTTTTCTGATTACACAGACGGCCCCAATTGTCTTCCCAATAATCGCCCTCTGATATAATGCAGACTTTTCCAATTTCAGAGGCACACACCAGGCCTCAGATGTGTTACATATTAATTTCCCTTCCCAGAAAATTTGCCCAGCTTTAGCTCAAATTCAGTTAGCCGGATTGATGAAAGTGGCAAAAGGATATGACGTTTACTGATTCTCCCTTTTCACCTTTGATTAGCTCCACTTGTGAATTATTCTTGCCCTGTCACAGTGCGATTAAGCTGCTAGGAGGCCAGGGTTGGAGTTCTGCAGTCTCTGATGTGACTGGGAGAAAATAAGTTGTGCCACAATTTGGTGTGACGGAGACCTACTGTTCTTGACACTTGAAAAAACCAAGCCATTCTGAACATCTATCTTTGACCCAGACCCTAATCCTTTTCAAACCTTTTGTTTTCTCTTTAGCCTGACAGGGAATTTGAATCAGTGGGACCCAATTTAGCCACATGTACGATGGCCTCCCTGCTCACTTTGACATTTATGCAGAAACAAAACTGCCGTCTTTCTAGTAATCTACAAAAACCTCTTTCTACCTTTTATTAAAGCAAAATGTCAAAATCAGACACTGGTGTCATTGTAATCCATTACTAGTACTTGAATACAACCGAACTAGTATTTCTGTTTAAGAAGAATGTTTCAGGGCTTATGAACACAAAAACCTCATTAACAAGCAAATCTTAATTACTATTGCACCTCCTCCTTTATACCACACATAAAATAGAGCTTTTCAATGTTGTGTATGGAATAATCCAGTAATAATCCACTACGTGTCCATGATATTTCGTAAATAAAAATGATTAAAGAAAAAACATAGGAATTAATACTTGACCCTATGCCAACACAAAAGATCAACATTTATGTCCTGTCCCAAAGGCGTAATCAAAATTGTTTTTATATCCTAATGATCCCCCAGCATTTTGCTACTTGAAAATTAATAGGCTGTTACAGATTTTGCACTGTTATTTATTGGCGCTTATTTGTAAATGCATTAACTAATTACAAAATTAACATCTGCAGGGCAGTGTCAAGAAAAATATTAGTACTGTGAACAAAGAAAGCAACAACAGTAGTTTTTCAAACATGTTTTCTTTATTTAAAGTAAAAGTAAGACACTTACAGCATTTTAATCTTACTCTTATTTGGTCTTTATGTTCTTTGTTAGTGAATAAAAGTGGGACTAATTGTGTCACTCATGTTAAATGAAATTTCTATGGGGATTTAGAGGGCATGTAATTATCACGCTCATAAAAATTGACTTCTGTTTGCTAGACATGGTACTAGTACTGCCATAAAAATCATCTTAGAACCCTATTGTGCCTATACCTACAAAACTCGGTTAACACTGCCACTTCCATTTTGTCATAAAATACTAATTGCTTATTGACTAAGAGCCTATATTGAGATAAGAGGCACACTACATGCCAGCATAAAGCTCTGATTCTCATAGCTTAATAATAATATATTGACAAATTGATAGGTTTAAGACCTTTATGAGATTCCCATGTGAAGTTCAATGTATTTTAGATTGACATTCCTCCAGTTGCAGAATTATGGAAACCCAGAACAAAAATACAATTCATGGTATTCGAAAAATTGCAAAAATAAATGCTCAGGTCACTTTGTACAAGGAATAACAATCTCTTTGCAGCCAACTACAAAACGTAGATTAGAAAACCTGAAGAAAATTAGGAAAGAATTCTCCAACCTGAATACAATGTCAGACAACAATTATTCTTTATTATTTGCATTCCACAGTTCAGAAATCCTTCATTCTTTTTATCTAATTAATTTTAATGTTGTGTAGAATGTTTGTATTTTTACTTCTGTTTTCTGAATTCTTTAGTACCTTTAGTACTTTCTTGGTACTGTGTGAACTTAATTAGGCCCTCTATCACAGATTAAGGTAGGACTGTGGTTGACAAATTAGGATATGATGTCATTCTGTGTGAAATCACAGATACTACAGTATATAGGAACAGTTTTCAGTGGTGAAACTCAGCCTGATGTTGACAAACAAATTGGACAAGTAAATCAGGTCTCATGAGTGTTTGGCTGCCAAAAACAAAACTTTAGTTTTAATTCTAGACACCCCGCGCTTTCAGTAAGATTCTTTTTGGGTCCTACTGTTCGTACAATCCCAGCACACCAATATCATTCTGTAAGAAGTTTCTCAAAAAGCTCAGTGCTTAACAAACTGATAAACCGATTTAACAGAATTGAAAGGTTGTGTTTCCCCCATTCTTACCTCAATTATTTACCTTATTAAAGAAACATTTATAAAAATATAGTTTTATGGAAAACAATATATTGAGTAACCCATTTACAGTATATACAATTTTATGTTACAACTGAAATATCCAGAACAAAAATATTGTCCGACACGATAAGCATTCAAAGGCAGAATTCAGCACCATGGACAGTAGTACACGAAAACTACTGAGTACACAGTTAAAGACTTAAGTTCTCTTCTCTCCTGTAGATAAAGTATGCTCAAAATCCCATGATCAAGAGAACTCGCAAAGTCTTGTGTCATTATCACTACCTGCAAACTGTAGCACAGATTATCAACCATATAAAACCAACATCAAAGCTGATATTTAAATTAACAGATGCACTGGGGATGGGCATGTCAAATGTAATGTTGATGCATTAAATGTGAGTATTAACTCTCTGTGTTGTTGGAGTTAAGAAGATCTATATATAAGTAATTGCACACAAATCTTTTAACAAATCAAAATGTTTATGAATGCTGTTTTGATTACCGGGTGGTATATTTTGCTGTTTGATTGTTAGAGTCCCACATTTAAACATTAAATCATTTAATCAATCTTTAACCTCTCTGTATTCATTTATGAAACTATAAGGTTTTGTTGGTAGTTCTTTTCTATGTGAATTGTTCCCCTCAGGACAAATCTATACTTGTTTAATGTTATGTGAATATTCTGTTGCAAGGAGATGGACATTTTTTTACATCTCATTCAATAAATATCCCTCACAGCACTATGCTATACAGGTGTCATATCATTCATCTGCTGCCCAAATACTGCAATATCAATAACATGAAGGCATTAGAAGTAAAAGCTGTGCAAACATCCTGCAAATGAAACTTCTGTTGTGACACTCAAGGGGAATATAACATTTTTATTTATTTATTTTAGTTTATATGCCTTTTTCAAAACTGGAGAAAAATAATTTCTAGAATCACCTTAACAAATAAAGGATAAATAAAATAATGCAAATTTAAACTCTTCCTAACTCAGAGACACTGTACTGCAGGTTCTTTACTTTAGAATATAATTATAACAATAACACAATTTCTAATACATGTGATTAAATACATTTAAAACTTCAGATTTACAACACACTGTATATAACGTATATAATTTTGCAAAATCATCTGGGATTTTCAGATGTGCTGTTTTTGAACAAGTCCTGAGAAAAATCCCATGTGAAACATGCTGTTACTAAGAAATGATTCAAATTTTAAGAGGTCTGAAGTTATATCAATAACTGCTTATGTTAATTAATTGAAGTAATCTGTATTGAAAAGTGCCATGAATGGTAATGAATCACTTCAGGCTGAAATAAACAGCTCTTAATGATATGTCAATTGTGAACAGCAAGTGTGCTTGTTTTGTCCATTTTAGAAGTCATTACTGCTCCTCAAGTACTATATCCAAGTCCTGTAATTTTTTCTTATCTTATTATCCTTGTAACGTTTATATAGAAACAGACAGATTAAATAGATCATGTACATATTCTCTTCTTTAATACAGTGCCTCTTCAGTGAGGCTACCATGTCTAAGGATATAACACTAAGCCATGTGCAATGACTTAGCAATGGGTAGAGGTCTAAACAGTAACCCCAGAGAACGGCATTCAACAGCAAGTTGGGGCCACTCCTCTTCTGGAGGCTTGAGACTTTGGAGGAATAAGCAGAATAATGTGAGAAGCAGTTACTGCAAAAGTACTGTCTATGGACCATTTTAGTTTCCCCTGCTATTTTGACATATTCATATGAAACTTTTCAAGGTCAAAATCAGTGAAGATGTAAGATATGAAATATGAGAATGGGAAGATTAATTAGAACATTAATTAATGTTCCCATAATTCATAGCAGGCGCTCATTCTTAAAACAAACCATAATGCATTCCATATAAGACATAGATAAACGCCTGTTTCAGTGGTCAAAGGCGACAATGCCCTGATTGTGACAGCTACAGTAACTCAAAGCCGTACTAGAACATAGGAACATTAGAAATGAGAGGAGACCATTAGGCCCATCTGGCGCGTTTGGTACCTGCTAGCTTATTCCCCAAATGTGTTTCTTTAAGGATACCAAAGTATCATCTACAAGCACACGACTAAGTAGCTTGTTCCTACTTCCCCAAACCTTTGGTGGGCAAAGAAATGTCTCATGTTCTTGCTTTTAAATGCACTTGCACATAGTTTTCACTCCTGTCCTGTGATTCATGGTACATTGTGAAAACGTCTGCTAGGCTGAATTTGTTGTGAACAAATGTATCTATTTCCTCCTTTCTGGAGAGATCCCAGAACTGCAATATTTTTTGTAACATTTTAACCAATATTGTACATAATATTCTAAATTAGGCCTAGTCATAATATTAAACATAATATTATTTTTGAATTCTGTACTTTTAACTGTATAGCCTAGCATTTTATTTTCCTTTCCATGTTTTCCCACATGGTCTGGAAGCTGTAAATAACTTGTCACTATAAGCAAAATAAGAGGTCGTTTTTAATAAGTAACCTCTCCTACTTTTCCTATTTTGTATTTCTACTTTAGGTTTTTACCGATTGCATGCAAAAACCAGCATTTGTCAACTAAACCTTAATGGCCAGGTGATTTTCCAGTCTTTTTATCTAAATAAAATCAATTTCATTTGCTGCTTCTACGCTGTCATATGCAAATTGTATATCATCAATATATAATTGGGAAGAGCAGTAGTCCTTGGGCAGATTCTGTGATACTGCACTATTTACATCATCCCATTTCAGTAGTTCATAACTCGCTTAGCTGAGAGAATTGGCAGTCACAACCATAAGGTTGCCCAGAACCTCCTGTGGTGCAATGATTGAGCCAGAGAGCTTTTGCAGGGGTGTTAGTAGGGTAGCAGAAGGAGTACGAGAGACTTGCACTACATTAAGTCTTGGGCGCGAGATTTATATACAACAGCAAGTGTAAGTATGTGAGATTAGGACCCAACCTTCCTGCTGAATTTCTGTCATAACTTTGTAATAATTCTATTTTGAACATTTGCCCCTTATCCGTACTCTCTGTTTTCCAGTCATTAACCAGTTCCTAATTCAAACACACAAAAAAGGCCTGCTGCCTATAATTTGTGAATTAACCTTTTTAATGAGGAACTTAATCAATCTTCTGAAAATCTACATTTGTTTTTTGTGTGTGTCCCTTATTATTGTTACAGTTTCTTTACATGTTGACAGCTTTCTATTATTTATATTTCCATATATCATAACCCTGAAAGGCTTTCCTTGCACATGATTTCTGTAGAACGTCAGGTAGCATTACAAAATGTACTTGCTGTGTTTTTGTGTCAATGCTCATGTAACTTGTGTGTACAAATTTATAAAATAACACAGTGACATAACTATGAGAGCTGGCAACTCACAGATTTTCAGTTCAGTTTGACCAAAAAAACTTGGCCTGAGTTTGTAGACTAGAGTGCTTTACCAATGGAGTTTGCATATTGTCTCTGTATTAGTGTGAGCTTCCTCCAGCCTTCCAAGGACAAGAGGAACAGATTGATAAGTCTCTCAAAATGTTCTTTGTATTTATTTTCATCATTTAGGTCCTTGTCTAAAAGAAAACGACATTTATACTGTTATACTACACTTTGGTATTTAGACCTGTCTTCTGTGTACATAATCAATTCAGTAAGGATTTTAGGATCAATGGTGACATTCATAACAATTACGTTGAATGTAAGATACACAAACTGATTAAAAGTTGCAGCTGGTGAGCATTTAAGAAGAGCAAATATCTGCAGAATCTCAAACCATTCCAAAATGATTACTGTTTGCAATGAGGTTGAACATTTCTTTGAGCTTTATCTGACAATGGAATTTAAGTTCATGATATACTATTGAGTTTCACTATTTTAAGCTAGTGCTACTGTATTATTACATTTTTCAGTGATATTAGATTTGTCATAAACACAGATAGCACTTTAAAAGGACAATTGAAATTAACACAGCAACAATTGGCATTCTACATTATCTAGAATAGGCTAATTTTAAATCAGGCTACATTTGTGCACAAATATTATATTCCTCAGTAGTGTTTAGCATGAAAATCAATGTCCACTTCAGTTCTTATACCCACCTTCACCCGTCATTCAACCAGAGCAGCATTTCTCCAGCAGCAGACTGTTATTTGAGATTACATACAGAGATATCTTTAATTGCAGCCTTAAGGCAAAGGTTACTGAAAGAAAGGTTAAGAGTGGATGTTACAATGAGTGGAGGTTACAAGGGTTAAACATTTCCCAAAGAACATGACCTTATAGAACCAAAGATATTCTTTCTGTATCATCATAGGTTATAATTTCTGGTTTACAACCCAAAAAGTGTTATTTCCATCCGAAGGACTGATGCTCTTCACATACTGTAGATTGTGTAAAGATTCACAGACCAAAGTCAGGGGAGTGCTTTTCTTTGATACGATATGTCAGAAGGAATGGTGAAAATAATTTTATTTGAGGGGCAACTGCCATGAACTTGTTACATTAATGGGCAGTAAGTACAATCAGAGCCCCCACTCCCTTCCCACTTTCCTCATTTGTTATTGCCCAGCTCTGTCTGTTTAGGCAACAGATGGCTCAGCCAAGCACCAAGCCAAGCTGGGAAATCATGCCTTATTGCCGTTTTTGTGGGAAGGTGTCAGAAACACAATGGAGCTGCTAAGTGTCGCTGTTCTAGGAGGGAGTCCACTTTCAGCCAGCAGAAAGCAGTGTGATTAACTACAGCCATCATCTGTGTGAAGCACTGCTTTGGGCAGCTCTGTTGTTTACTTCATAACCAATGTTGCTCTTCATGTTTTTCGTGGACACTTTTGATGAGATCATGGACCCACAAAATAAAATACCCGCTACAATATTCTGTAGGATAGCAAATCCATTTATACATTGAAACAATGTGTATTTGATTATTACAGATGTCGAAATGTCTTTCAGTGTAGATATAGATATACAGTAGACATACTGTATACTGTGTACTGTTGATATTGTTCATATCGGCGATGACCAAAAGAATGACTGACAAAAGATTAGGGCAGATTTTTTATTCCAGTCACCATTGATTTACACAGGTTTGATCCATTGGAATTGTGCTGGTAAATTATAACTCTTAATCTTAGCTGGAAGTTACATTCATGAATGACTGCTTCAACAACTGACCTCAGCATTTCCAAATGGGTTTGAATCACTTCATCACAACACAGCACCATCAGCTGTGCAGATTTTTAGTGCTGCAGAAAGCAAACAGTTTGTTTTTGTGGGAGTCTATAATAAGCTGCCCAGCCATGTTGTTCAAGCCCATACTCTAACTTCTTTTAATAAACAGCTGGAGGAGATCCCCTGATCAATTAAGTACTAACTGCCAAACGTGGTAAAGAAAATGTCCCCATTTATAGAAAAAATGTAATTGCAGTATGGATATTTCTAAATGATCAGAAGACATTTTTTTTCTATAGGTGGATTAAAATAGTATCTTCAGTAGATTTTGAATGTGTTCAAAGATGTTTGTCCGCTAATGCAAACATCCTAAATAACTGTGAGATAATAATCATTAAAGGAAATCCTAAATATTTTGCACTAAGTGTCCAAATTTTCACTAATTCCAGAAAAATAAATGATGAATAAAAGCGACAAGAACAGAAATGTCATTGCACTTTGCAGCACAATAAAATGCCATAATGTTCTTCACCCAGCTGGCATACTGTACTTATGTGCATGAGTTGGGTAGAATGTACTTGTATAGTTTTTTAAGGTTTCTGAGATCCCTATTCTAGTATAGGGACTTCATGTTTTTAAATAGGTATGATGCATACCCATATTAACAAAAAACCTAACAAAAATATTTAATAGAATAACAAGAACTGCTTGCCCACAGTGTGGTTCTCTGCCACATAATGATGGCAAGATTTATCTTGCCTGGAACGAGAAAGAAATAGTGAAAAAAGTCTGATTTTGTTCCTTTTTTCTATTTCTAAAGCAGTGCTAGTAAATAAAAAGACAAAACATTATTTGATGATATAAGATACAAACCAAGCGATAACAGCCTATACTGGCCACTGTGACTGTGTGACTATTTCATCTTCCATGGTAACTTAAACACCAGACAAAAGCCTTTACAGTTCAAGGCCCACTGCCTGGCCTAGAGAGATTGAGTGGATTTGTAATAATTCATAGACCTTTTGGTTGCACTCTCCTGAGCTAAAGAATTGAATTATTCTTGTATAAGATCTTGTACTATAAAACTCAAGGGTGCTTTTTTATGTTTGCAGAAAAATATTACTATTTATGGTAAATCTCCTATGGTACTATCACACCATAGTACCATGGATTTACGGCCTATATTAACTTCACTTAAGACATCGTTTCCCATAATTTGGTCATCTGACGTCATGTTTCTGGTTTTATCCCACCTAAGTTCTTAGTCCCCTAATATAACTCCTTGTTAAGCTAAGACTTTCTTACTCTTACATTTTCAGGTGTTTTAATATCTAAAAATGTGCAAATGACAAATCTTTGATTTTGTATAGGAAGCTTGATATCAACAGATTTAGACTGTCTTACTTCCAACAACACATTATTTGCCCAAATGAGTAAATAAAATCTAAAAAGCACAATAAAAATAGAATGAATCACACTCAGCTGTTTGTTTGTTTCAATGTTTGTATGTTTCATGTTATTGCATTCATTAAATATCCATATAGTCCCCTTCTGAGGAAGTACAAAGTGCACCCCCAAGTTAGTCAGAAAAAAATAAAGTAGGACTTCACTAAAAATGTTACAGGTTAAAACTGAACTATGTTACTGTATAACCATGTGACAGTTATGCATGGGGAAAGCATAAGATAAGATCACTTTATAAATCATATACAATTTATTGCATTAGGAATTTGTCTTTTCACCTACCCCAGCTTGCTCTCCATGAGACACACAGGGATAGAGAAGCTTGGGGTCAGAGCACAGGGTTAGCCATTATTACAGCACTCCTGGAGCAGCTGGGGTTTAGAGCCTTGCCCAGGGGCCCAATGGAGTAGGATTCCTCTGTTGGCCACAGTATTTGAACCAGCAACCTTCCAGCCACAGGTGCAGATCCTTAGCCACAGTGCCACCGCTCTGCCCCTGTACTTCAGTTTTTCCTCAAGGACATGAACATGTTATCTCAAGGTTTGAGTATATTCTTAAAAGAAAGTAGTGGATCACTAATATTGCCTTTAGGCTTACAAACTGGGATTGTGGGAGTGCTAACCAATCTTGGGAACACTGGCACACATGGGTCATTGAAGCTAGAACTAAGCTAGTGGATAGTGAAGTAGTGAATGTGATAAGGGAGCAACACTTTTATGAATTAGCTTAATGAGAACATAATAAGATTAAAGGACACAAGGTATAAGTATTCTGTCTGGGTTTAGGAGTTTCTGAAATCCTGGGAGGGTCCACTTAAAGAGCAGAAAGAAGATCAATGTAAAACATGAATGCGTTGACTAAGGCCTGTCTGGTCCTAAAGCTACAATAAACGGTATTTTTTAGAACTGGCTTGAACTTGTTTTTTGTTCAGCATGATTATTATTACTTTTCATGTATACTTTGACATTTTAAACAGAATATCTATTCTGTTTCTGAGTCTCATAAGTTTGTCTCAGACAGTTAATCATAAAAATATGCAAGAGCCAATCAAGGTCAGGCATCTGTACTTCAATTTAAGTGTATTTTAGCGTAGAATAACAAACTTTTTTAAATTCACGTGTCAAAGTGATAAACATTTAAAACCATTTCCACAAAAGAGTGACCCTTTCCAATGCATTATCTATACAGTATATACAGTCACAAAATGTAAAGGTTCAAGGCAAATGGCAAATTTTTAAAAATTTATATATATGTATTCCTTTTTAGATTTTTAAAATGATAATGTAATTATAAACAAATCATATTTGAATAATTTCCCTATAATGAAGGAAAAGAAATAAACAGAATTACCATTTTGGAAATGACGTCGTTTTTTAACAGTTTATTGCTTGATATTGAGCATACTGTTGTTTTCTTGCACCACATCTGTTGTAAATGTCATATATCATATAGTTAGAGTGTGGGACCATTTCAGAAGACTACCTACAAGTACCTACAGTTAATATTTCAGTTAAGTGCTGTTTCCTTTATTCTTTTTTGAAAATTCCCTCAAGTACTCATGAGGTGCAGCCTAAGTTCGCAACATTCTGAATTCTGCAACTTTCCTATTAAACCGAAAAAGACCATACATTTCCAAATCAGCGTAAGTAGAGTAAATAGTAGTATTCATGTTTTGTTCTTGTTTAAATTTAATTAATTAATTTGCATTTTCAATGAATCAGTGGACATTTTACAGAAGATTTTTGTGCTTTAATTGTGCAATATTTGCAGTCGTTAGCCCAAGGTCAACTTTACCAAAAGGATGTCAAAACCATTGTAGTTTATAGTAAAGAACAGGGAGATAGAGATCCCCCATGGCAGCATATATAGACTCTCCAAATATCTGACTAGAGATGAGTTCTGTTAAGCCCAAAGATCTCATTGCTATTGAGGGAGTAGCTGTATGAAGCAATCAATAACCCTGATCCTAAATTAGATTTGATGTGAGGTCTATGGGAACAGTCGATTGTTTTTGAAATTAGCAACATTCTGCCTATAGGATTTTTCTTTTAGAATGAGAAACAATGATTTCCATTATGAAGTGTAAAGTACACAAAAGCTGGCATCGCACCCACTTAATGCAGAGATTTAATGTCAAAGGTTTCCAGTGTGTATCAGTTATCACTGAATGACACATGCAGATCAAAAGAAATATACTGTATAATAATGGAAATAATTATGGAACTAGGAGAAAATGTAAAGCAAATCTCGGTACAATACTGCATTAGGGAACAATTCATTTTTATGCAAAAGCTGTTAATCTGTACTATTGCAACTGCCATTATATAGCCACTTTTTCCACTGTTTCCATAGGTATTTCAATAGAGTATGTCAAAGAGATTATACATGCCCAACTAGAAGACATCCTGTAAAAAGGCAAGATGAAATCAATACGTTTGCCATAACAACTCATAACAAAAAATGCAGGTCCGCACTCATTCTTTGCCATGTACATGAATGTAACATGAAAAATAATAGCACTATCAGTGTTTTATATCTCAACAAAATGTCCAAAATAATAGTAAATAGATGATGTGCAAAATTATTCATACATCAGCAATCTGTATGTCTTCGTCCTCCTTTGACTTCTGTTAACATACCATATAGAAGATGCTTCCTGGAGATTTTAAAAAGGTTCAGGCACTTACAAATAGGGATTTTTGACCATTCCTCTGTGCAGAACTCAAGCTTGCTCTTGTAAACAGAACTGTCTTTTTTACTTCATACTACAAGTGTTTTGTTGGACTGATGTCTGGAGATTATGATTGCCAGTCAAAAACATTGATTTTATACTCTCCTAACCATTTACATGGCATTATTTCCAAAATGAGCCTCTCTGTTCTGTGCTGGTCCTACTGCTGGAGAGGCCCAAATACCCAATTAGTTGTTACATGGCATTTAATTTTCCCATGCCACCTCTAGCAGTAGTCTTCGAGAGACTGTATTGTAAAAAAGCCATAGGTTTTTGAAGATTCGCAGTTGATGCCCCTGAGTATGAATCACTTTTCTGGCTGCACATTTGGATGATAATTGCTTCTGTTCTCTTACTGATGAGGTAGAAACCAGCCCATTAGCTCGGAACATCTTGGTGATGGACACCACAGTTGAAAATTGGGATGTTTTATGGATTTTTTTATAGCTGTCACTACTGTTGTTGAAGTCGATAATCTTTTACCTGGGATTGTTGGACATTTCCCTGATTTTCCCTATGATGACGTGGTATTGAGTGTTTTGCTTCTGTGTTCAGCCTCCTTTAATACCCATTGACAATCAAGGTGACTTCTAGAAGCTGAGGCTTTGTGAAACCACCAGATGATTGAAAAAAACATTAGAGGATTAAATTTGGAGTAAATAAATGTCATATGTAATATAAATGTGAATTCATCTGAGAATTATGTTTTAAAAATATCTGCAATAATTAGTTACTAATGATATTGACATATTCACTGCTCTTTTACATACATTTTATGTCACTTTAATTTATAAATGCTGAAAAGTCTGATTTTTCACCCACCTTTTCTTGGTTAGCATAAATGAATTGTGAGGCTACTGCATACACAATTAACAGTACAAAGATACTTCAATTTATATACTTCAGTAATAAGAAAGTCCCCAACTCTACAACAAGTTATTTGATGTATTTTATGAAATTATTGTTGTTGTTCCTATTACTGTTATTACACATTTTTATTTTTAGTTAGGTGTAATTGACATGGTCTTAATCAAAATGAAAAATGAGGAACAATCCGAAAAAATAAAGGTTGCTTTGTTCTGTTTATAGGTTCTAAATTTACATAATTTTAAATGATGTTTTACAAATGGCAATAATTGTTTGTAGAATTTGGTACTCTATTACCATTTACTGTAAAAAACAGCACTGTTGACAATAGTTAGATTTCTCCAGTATTGCAGAATGCTTGATTATCTGAATTTCATTGATTTTCTAACCTCTTTTTACAGTACAGGATCGTAGAGAGAGCCAGAGCCTATCCCAGCAAGCAATGGGCAGGATATATACTGAATGGGACGCCAGTCCATCACAGGGTGCACACACACAAACACATACACACTTACCCCAGGCCCAATTTTACAGAAACCATTTACCTTATCAGCATGTCTTTGGTCTGGAAACCAGAGCCCTCTGTATGAGTCCATGCTGACATGGGGAGTCATATAAACTTCACACAGGTAGCATCCCAGTAATTGAACCTAGGGCCCCAGAATGGTAAGAAAGCAATGCCAACCACTGTGCTACAATGCCACCCACTATCTTAATTACAAAGCAAAAAAAAAAAAAACATTCTGCAGAGGTTTCTCTGAATGAGTTATTAAGAACTACAAATAAGAAAGCAGTTCTCGTGAAATTCTCTGAGCATACAGTAAAAAAAAATCTTACACTCAAGCTAGATTAAAGCTGTTATATTGTTCAGAACAGTGATCGAATTTGTATACAGGCTCAAAGAGCAACTTTAAGCATTCAGAAGCCAATTCATCAGATTATTGTTGCAAAACTTTAACAAGACCCATCCAAAGTGCTTCAGTGGTCTGGGGAAATTATTAATTGAAGGCTCATTGTGTGCACTAAGCAGCTTGCTGGACTCTGAAGATTCCAGCAATTGCTTTGTTTTTTCCCCCAGCTCTTATCATCATTAGCCATTTTCTAGGGGGATAGAGATACAAAATAACTAGCCTTTACAGTGAGCCATTAAACTGTCATTTGGGCAACTGTGCATGAAGAGCCATCAGATAACGGTCAGTGGTGGAGCAGAACAGAGTTTGTGAATCATAGCTGTCTCCACTGTACTTAAATCACATTCACCACTAAAGCAGTCAAGGGTTTCATTAAAGAGGAAGTCAGTCAGCTAGAGAAATACTTTCAAAACGGAGGGTAAAAAATACACCACACAGTCCTTTCTGCAGAGTTATGTTTCCCTTTTTTCTAGTTACCAGGTGTTTTGTGATTACAGAAATCTACCTTCACGTATCATAAAGCTACAGAGCTGGTGATATGGGTTTGTAAATTATCATTAATGTAAGTGTACAGTGAAATGCATTCCATGGTATATTCAGCACAATAACCTCATTACATTTTTTATAAAGGGTTCCTTAAATTTCAATGGTCTTGGCATATTTATATTTTTAATATACTATTAAATCATATTTAATATCAGATTCACTGCAAGTTGTTTTTGCACTTATGTATTCTTGGAGTATATTATTACATGTTTAATGTGGTAATTGTGTCCAGTATGTACTGTATATACTGTGTTACTGACTCTGCTTTTTCATGAATGACCCCACATGATGATGAACCATTGACGAACTCCAATTATACAAGAGCCAAATTCCTAATCTAATACTTTAATTACTTAGAACTACATTAGCTAATATTGTACAATTTGAATAAAAAATATAGTTAATTATAATTAAAATTATAATTTGACTTATTAATACATAAATTAATTGGCTCTAATATTCATGTCACTGGTTTTTTTTATTTTGACAGCTTAGAGTGTTCTTTATTTATGGAAAAGCAATATTCAAGTTTTACTGAAAGTCTCTTGAAAGATATAATGAACAACAGATTTCAGGCATGAAGAAACTGACTGCTGAGACAAGATCGGGGCCTTGTTGTGCCACTAGTCAACATCTGTAAAAGTCACACATTTGTGAAGTCACTCCACTTCCGAAAAGGTTGTTGCTTATGCAATAAATTTATCAGACATGTGAGATAAGATTACATATTGAGCACAATCAAAATGTGCTGACTGTCCTAGCAGACTATATGTTCCTTGAATGATCTTCCATCTAGTAAGCTTTTTACATAAATCAGAACTTAAAAGCAATATATATATAATATTATATATATATATGTGAGTGTAAGATAACCCCATTTCATGCAAGCATTCATTGAAGTGATATAATAACTGGAAAAAAAATGATAAATATGGTATTTGCAAGTTCTTTTGTGGAAAATCCTTTTATGGCATGGGAATTTAAACACCTAGGGAGACCAAGCTAAATTGAATGCCAAAAAGCCACTAAGCTTGTACATCTAAAAAGAAATTCAATTAAGTGGGATTTTAGTGGTTTCAATACAGCAGGACTCTCCTTACTTTAGATAAGGGCTCTGCAGAGCCGAAGCAACCTTTATGAAGAAGAAATATCTGCTCCCACTAAATGCATAATCCTAGCTCTGGGTACAATATGTACAGCTGTAATATCAATGCATGGTGGAACCAATTTAAAATCATAAAATACACTGTAATGTGTAAGTGTAAAATTGACTTCCTGTGGCTTAGAAGAGGGATTCCGAGTATTAACAACATACTTTTTAAAGAGAGGTTGGCAAGGTTTTCACAATAGTGTAGGTTTTACATGAATAAGAAACAGAATTGAGAATTGGTGGTCTTTCTGGATAGATTTTTCTTTAACAACTGATGGAACTGACCTGTGCCTTACAATGGTTTAGTGACCTAGACCCATTCAAATTTGTATCACATTCAACGTGTTTCTCTTCTGCATTCTCCATGAGCTTTAAAGGGACATACATTATATTTACAAAGGGATTTTGAAAGTATTTTTTCTGTGTTGTGAAACGAACTGGAGAAGTGTAAAGGCACAAATTGATGGACAATATGGATATTGGAAAGAGTAATTCATTATTTTATTTATGAAGAGCTTAGGAAAACCAGGAGCTGTAGAAAGAAAAAGCAAATTCAAACTCGTCATTAGAACAAAAATCGAAAAAGGTATTTTTAAGAGACATGCACTGTAAATATTCCAGTTTGGCGCATTAGAATTACTATGAAATTTAGAATTTGAGGCAAGCTTAGAAGAAAGTTATTTTCATAAAAAAAGATGTAGGTATGAAACAGCAGCACAGGTTTGATTAAAATGGTCTAAAAATAGTTCAATTTTTACAAACCATGATGTAGTCATTATGACCCTATCAAATTTAGAATAATGGCACATATTTGGAAATGCAATAGAAATGTGTGTTTCACAGAAAATGAAGAGGATTTAAAATTTCTACTATTATAGTTGCTGTAAAAATAAAAGGTTTGTGGACAGTATTAATCTTTTATCATTATATCAAATAACAGTGACAAGAGAGTTTCTTAAAACAGGGCAGTATTGGTACTGTATGTCTGTTTCATATTTTTACTTACATATGCGATTACAAAAATATGCAGTTTTTTTAAATGAACCAAATTATTTTCAAATATACTTCCTTGATTTCAGCTTTGCTCAACCAGTTTTCAATTATATCACATACAGGTATATTCCATGTAGAATTATGCAGTATATGTTAAACACCTTAAATTTGATGATCATCAGCTCAGGGAAAACAGAAGTTAACCACTCCTTTTTTAGCAGCAATCACAAAATACTTTGTAGACCTTTAAATTGCTCATTTCACATGGCTAACTAATTGATTGCCCAGCTAGGGTTAATTAATTAATTACTAGCAAAGCTCCCCGTTAGGAGACAATAAGTGCAGTCATTAACGTAACCGATCTTTAGGGAGGGGTTTTTGTACATAAAATTAATGTTAAAAACTTCATACAGCAACTAATATGATCTTGAAGCTTTCATTAAACAAACCTATAAAATTACTTGCTTCATTATGTATTTTAGTTAGTTTCTTCACATTGTATGGTGTTTCGTCACCTTTTTTCCAGCTAGTTTTAAGTGCCTATTTGAAATCAATTTCTCTAATAATGGGCTTAATGAGCTCATCAATTAAGCCTGCCATAATGGAATGTTACTGTGTGGTTTCAGTTATCAGTTAAACTCTGGAACTAATTTCCATGCTTCATCTATCAAAAATGATTGGCTAATATTGTTTAGCTTCTGCTTTTGGATGATAGGGAGATGGGAGAGCCCCTCGTGCTAAAGTCAGCACCTTGAAAATTCACTTAAAGGGGACAACAATGACAAATATTATTTGCCCCATGTCTAGAATATGGGGGCCAGAGGGGGGGAGGGAGTTGGAGATACACTATTTGAACCTGCTTATGGTAATTAGTTGTAATGGATTACATTTCAGTCTTATTTAGATAAGTAAGCTTTTCAATGGCTGTTCCACATCAGGAATCCCATTATGAGCTTTTTCGCTGCCGTTTATGAGCTTTGCCCTTTCTTTTAACCTCCTCTCCCCACACACACTCGTAAGCATACTCACTTAGGCAGCGGTATAAACGGTAAATTGCAGGAAAATGCAAATGCAGTTGTAATGAATGTACTGGTAAACGACTGTGTAAAAGTGTGTGTACGAGTCTGGGAGATGGCTATTTTTAAACGGATTAACGGTTCAAACAGCTCGTTTCTTTTCAAAATGCAGAGGACTGTATAGCGCCCCGGTCAGGCAAGTCATGGAGACCATTAAATAAGCTGACCTTAAGAACATTTATGTAACTCAGCACGTTTCAGGTTAAATAACTATAAAAAAACTCAGGTTAAGAAAATGTATGACTCATGTTAACGGTGGAAGTCTTTTAGTATATATTTTTGCCCTTTAAAACTTTGTGTAATAAAAAAACAATCACCAGTTTTCTATCCAGTACTTTAAAGTATTGTTGCTTTTGCTTCACATCAGATACTACTTACCCTTGAAATGAAGGCACTCGTTCAAATTCACATACAAGTAAATTTCGACATGTGAACATTTGACATGCTAATTAAGTCATGTAATGAGCACTGAAACACATCTAAAACTGCTGTTTGCTAGACAAATTAAAATTTATACTATTATACTGAAAATAAGAATATGTTTTCAATTAACTCATTAAATACAGGTTAAATGGATTTACATTTTATCTTAATAGCAAGCTTTATATGACAGAAAACATCTTCACTGGATAATTTTACTTCAACTCGTTATGTTTTTATTTAATAGGTTTAATAGGGTTATAATGCATTATAAAACACAATTTTGTATCTGTCCTTTAATCAGTTTCTGTTCAATTTTACACATCAGGCAATTCATGTTGCTAAAGGATTCCTTACAGCACTTATTCATCAGGTGAGTGTCCCTAGAGTACTTGGAGCTAACAGCTGATTCCAACTTATACACAACTGTTGTCAGGTAAATTACAATTCTGACTCAATAATTGTTCATAGGTTCGAACGACTTCAATATGTCACATTCTAAAACAAAATAATCTACAAGATTATACATGTTCTGGAAAGATAGTAAATAGCAGTCTACCTCATCCAGAAGCCATTAGCAATGAACAGCAAAATGTTGTTTCCAAAGTTCACAGAATTCTTTGCTTTGGTTTACAGAAATAATCTTTGGTTTATTTATAATAGATCATATTTGTTTATAATAAACCACATGTTGATAAAATATCTTTATCTCAACATGTTATATATCTTTATATTATATCTTTATATGGGAAGATTACAGTAACTGTTTTGTTTAAGTTATGTTCAACTTTTCTCATAAGACTTAAAATGCAAAAGTATTTATGCCCTCCCGATGGTATCCCATTTTGTTGAATTCCAAATGATATGTTGTATACATATTTATTTAAAGTGAATATTTTTAAAAACGTGAATGCCGAATTGATCACTTTAATGAATTAAAGAAGTTAAATGTCAAACAAAACCTGCAAAGAACAGAAACATAAACATGTAGGTAAGTATTTACATTAATGAGTCAATACTTGGTGAAAGCAGCATTTACAGCTTTGAAACTTTTTGGAGAAGTCTACCATTTCTCATCTACCAATTTTGCACACCAGGATGCTACACTTCAACCATCTTGTACCAGCTCTGTCATTCTGTTTGGAGATTGCTTATGGGTGGCAATTTTCAAGTCAAGTTCAAGTAAACTACTCCAGTGTAGTTTTAACCAAATGATCTAGATCATTGTTCTGTTGAAATTCTGATGAATTTTCATCCCTGTTCCATGTCTTTAGGAGATAAAAGCAGGTTTTCCTCTACTTTGTACTTTTCCGATCAGTTTTGAAAGGTGAGGAGAATCAGGCCCAAAACATAACACTGCCACTATCATGCTTGACAGTTGGGATAATGTTGACTGAGTGATGTGGTGTGTTGACTTTGTGCTATACTGTAGCTCTTTGCACTTAGACTAGACCTTTTTCCATGTTTGTATTATCACACAAAATGCTTTGTTGCAAACTCTAAGGGGGTTTGAGATGAGACTGTCACTCTGCAGATCAGCTTTGTGGAGTGATCTCGATATTGTTGGTTCATGGACATTTTCTCCCATCTCAGCCATTTACTTTTTTTCTGCAAGTCTCCTCTTAACTGGCTTCTGAGTTTGGAGGGACAGCCTGATCCAGGCAGCATCTGTCAAGATTGCAAACCCCTCTTCTTAAGGGCGCTCCAGCCCTTCCTCGTTTGCCTCTTTCCCCGCACCTGTTCCTTGTTTCCACCCTGTTTCAGTTCGCCTTTATAATCCAGGCGCTCACTTCACTCGAGGCTCTGCATATGATTTCCATATTGTCTGAGCCCGGGACCTGGTTGCACCTGGCTCCGTTATGTTTTTAGCTTCCTGCGCCTGTTCCTGTTCCCCCTGCCGGTCACCTGATTTTAATCCCTGGTTTTCGGATGGATTACACGGCCATGGACCTTTGGATTTCGAAGGAATCCCTTTGGATTGTAAACAAGCTATGTATTTGATATACTCAAATTCTGATATGTGTTTGAAAAATTCTAGTAGCCATTTGTAACTTCTTTAAACTGACACTCACTAAAATATGTGTACCTTTAAATAGGATAATACTTTTAAAATAATCCAAGTCTAATTCAACATCAGGTCTTATGCTGTGCATTTAAAAATGGGAAGACTAATTTTTACAATTTTAATTAATGAATGCAGTGCCTTTCTATTTCAATATGTCTTGAAACATATCCCCCTGTCCTCTATTAAGGGTTACAGGTCTCCGGTAGCCAAGACTACACTCAGTACTTAACAAACACAACAACACATTTTATTTACTGATAGTAATCAAGCTTACTGGAATGTTTGGAAACTGGAGTACCCATGTGATCACAAGGTGAACATGCAAATTCCACACAGAAAATGTCCCGCTTCAGAATAGAAAATACATTAAAAACGATCACGTATGAAAGGAGGCCATTTGGCCCATGTAGCATGTTTGCTAATTAGTAGTTCACTGATCAAAGTTTTTTATCCAGCTGTTTCTTGAAAAAAGCCAGGGTATGAGCTTCAAAAACTTGGCTGGACTTGTGCCATTCTCCTGCCACCCTTTGTGTAAAGAAGTGACTCCTGTTCTGTGATTTAAATGCATTTCCAAGTAGTTTCCACTTGTGTCCTGTGTTTCATGTTTCAACAGATCTGGATTCCGCAATAACCATCGGATCAATTGTTTCAGTCAAATCTGGATCCACCATAACAACAAGATCCAAAATCTGTGAAGCTGTAGCAGTGGATCAACATTGCTGTGCAGCCCTTTAAACCATACTTTAAAAAAATGTCCATAATTTCTCAGCAGTTTCTTAACTTATCATTGAAGAATGGAAAAAAGTTATATTTATTCAATAAATCTACAGTACATATTGCACCGGCTTAAAACATTAGGGATTTTCACAAATCAAATAGGGGAAAATTAAAAATTGTTACAGGAAAAACTATAAAGTTTTTATCAGATGTGTTGAGATTCATTTTTCTGTAATAGGTCATTTGTAATTGCTTAGATATTTTCCATTATAAGGCACACTTTTTCAATAGAAAAGACTGCATAACATCAAATTTTTCCTCTTTAATAATAATCAAATTATCTAACTAAACTAAAATTAGAAATGCCGAAACTCTTAATTTTAAGGCAGAAATGTAAGGTTTCCATCATTATGCCACAGCACTTATATTTGTTTACATCCCTATGATTTATATTGGGAGAGTTAATTGTTACACTGTTTTAACTGATTAATTAGTACACTGGCATTATTGATTAATTGATTAGTCACATTTTCATAAGTGTCATTTATTATATTGCATTATTCCAAAACATTCTAGCTAGGAAAGATTAATAAAATCAGATTTTTTAATGTAGAATTGTATTGGTATTACACAAATGAATGCAATGTAAAGACAAAATGATGAGATGGCAGCCTTCCCTAGTTTCATAGTCATGTGAGATTTTTAGAAAAATAACAAATTAACTCAATTACAGAAATTAATTAAAGCAATTTAATCATTTTGAAACAACTTGTGCAATTAATGAATTAATATTGTAGGCAGTTAAAACCTATAATTTATGTTAATTTGTTTAAGTGAGGGAAATGTGTCACTAATGACTCATGCCGAGGCTGAAAGCTTGTAATCCATTTGAAGGCTTCCTGATAAAAAACAAACAGGCAGAAATCTAATAATATAAAATCACACTTTTACTAATATTTTTCTCAAATATAATAGAAGGGTTTAAGGCTTGTGTTGCACCTCAGACCATAGAGTATAATTACAACTAAAAGGTCCATATTCACACTTTCATCTCTTGTGTTCTTTTCATCCATCTGAAACATTTTGTGGATTCTTAAAAAATGTATTGACTTATTTATTGGTTGCACAGTGTGTCCTGTCCTTTAAAGAAAGATAAAGCATTTTGAAAGCTGTAAAGCTTCTATTCTCATCCGAAAGCATAACAGCCAGATTCAAAACTGCATTTCTGTAATGGGTCTCTAAGCAATCTCTTATAAAAAATGGAGATAAAGAAGTGTTATTAAAATTGTGACATACAGTATGGTTTCTAATGAATGCCATGGAATATAAGGGGGCTGTACATCAGTAAGGAAATAATGAAATGCAAAAATCTCCCAGACTAACAATTGGAAGCCTGTGTAGCAGCTTAGCCTGTTGGTCCAAGGCTATTTGTCATAATCAGCGGCACTTTTCTCATTAGCAAAAAGCCATTACCGGTGGACTTTATCAGCAGCTGTGAGTTATCAAAGAGCACACAGCAATCCTAGCGTGCAGGCTCAGGGTTGAGAGGGGTCCCTCTGCTTTAATAAGTGAACTACTTCAGAACTTCTGAGTCAGGTGTCACTTTCCAGCAAGTTGGTCAAGTAGAGCTCTGCCTATTAACTCGCACACTGCCAAGATTCATTATGAGGCACCCGTCCTTTTGTTCCCTCCTGTGATCATTAGTTGGATGGAATAGTGGCTTTCTCAACAAGCAGCAAGTGGGACTTACGTGGCTCTCTGAATGACTAGCGTGCTACTGAAGTGCCTATTTTTGTGTAAAGTGTGTAGGAAAAAAAATAATAACAACCTTAGAAAAGTTAAAGGACACTCCATACTCAATACTTATATTGTTCAGTAATAATTGTTAAAAACTCTCTTTCCAAAAGGACACGAGTACACTACAAATTAAAAAATACTTTTAGTCTAGGTGTTCTAGAATATATTTGATCATATACAGGATATTTATATACATATATATATACAGTATATCACCTTTTCAAATAGTTTGCTGTTTAATATAAATTACTTCAAGCATTGAGGCTATTTTATTTTGAGATTAACATAAACATGTATTTAAGCAATTTAAATCCTTTACTGTATTTCTGATCTTTCATTTAACAATGAAAGATTCTTCCGACAATTTGTTTCATATTTGAATACTTTTCAAAGCAAATCTTGGAAATTAATCACTTCAGGTTCTCCTCATGTTTATCTTTCATTTGATCTGTTCATTTTATTTTGTTCTGATTCAGGCTACTATCTTTTCCATGTGAGAAGCAGTAGTAATTATTTTGCAGCTTCTCTGTAACAAATTGGAGAATTAATCAAATCTAAATGAATCTAAACACATTAACACAGAGCCTGTCTAGAATCATTGTAGTTACATTTTACATAAAAAAGTATTAGTAGTTCAATTTAAAAAATGTAATTATTATTAATTAATGCACATACTGCAGATTTAGTGAAAAAGGTCATTTTTGTTAGTAATTGGTTAAATGGTTACTGAAAACGTACAATAAAACAAGTCTTGCCTTCTGTATTGCCATCAGTTTGGAATCATTACATCTTTGTGAAAAGTAATGATTTTAAAACCAAGCATCAGATTCACCATTTCGGAAGCATAAAAACATTGGGTGCATCATTACTCATTAAATATTCAAGCTAAGTGCCAGGTCTATTTAAGCCTGAATGCCTGGATATACAAACTAGTTCTAGATGTCGAAACTGGTAATGTTGACAAATTATTGACGTGATAAAAGTGACGTCAAAATGTCTCCATGTATCATGGCCATGGGATAAATGGGCTCTGACTTTCGGCAATTTCCATTAAATTTCTATAAGACTTGAGAAAAATGTCTAAGCTAAAGATGCAGAGTTTACAGTTATGCTTTTTGGAAAAAAATGAACAAATGGCTTTTAATAAAAAATGCATTTATCTCAGATTGAGGGGTACGACAGTTTATGCTTCCGGCATGGAAATCTTGCAAGATTAAAGTAAAAACTGCTTTCAAGGGTTTTTTTTCCCACAATTTTGTTTTGCTACTTTTTAAACATGTTCAGGTTTAAAAGGTCAGCATTCCTTTTTTATTGTGTTGCCTACTATGTTGAGGAACATCAGTTTGTTTCTAAAAAGGTGAAAAGTGTAAAACTGCACAATAGCATCATTTTCTTTTTCCTTCACTCTAAAAAGCCGTGTCGGTGTAAAAAATGTCCCTTCCTCCACACATTAGCAACCAGATTCCTGCTTTTCAAAGAGCATAACACAACGAAAAAGTGTGTCTAGGTTTTTGCTTTTTACAGGTTTATTAAGCTGAGTCCGTTATGATACATTTGGTCGTAGATTTAGAAATGTGAGGAACATTATGTGATCTTAGTGGTTCAGCTGCACATAATTAATAACATTCCCTTAGCACTTAGTTTATAGGGAAACGGCAGTGACTGAGTTAATAGTGAGGGCTGGGAGTCTGAAATGGCTCCATGCTTCCAGAATGGCTCTTGGCTTCCCCTCTTAATCTGTATTTTACGAGTGAGAAGCTTTGCATTATGCAAATCGTTAGATAGGAACAGGTGACATTTCTGCAAAGAACACGATCAGCGGCCTAGGCCTGGATTGGGCTGCTGATTTATACATTAGTATCTGTCACCACTAGTGCCCGTGCCTTGATCTGCATAGGGTAATTTCTTTTTTAATCTCCGCTTTTTAAGGTGGAACTGTCTATATGTTAGTGGCTGTCTGCTGTGTATGTGTACATGCTCACTTACAATCTTTGAGCACCAACGTCAGTATTTTATATGTAAAATTATTTCATTCTTGCTGGTATCACTACCATTTATAAAATATTAATATTTATAAATAAGACAGGAAATTCCTCACAACACTCCCAGGTTTCAATTATCCTAACAGCATAGTGCTAAATATTGGAATTTTAAACTATGAAGAGAAATCAAAAAGTAAAAAAAGAGAATACTTTTGAAAATATTTCTAGAATATTTGCACTACATATTTACTTACATATATATTACATAAATCCACTGCTATGCAAATGTAGACATATTTATTAATATGAATGTCTAAAACATGCTTTGCTCTGGCACTGCTTTTCTCTGAACAATCAGGATTTTTCTACATTATGCAGAAAAATAATTCTATAGCAATGTTTTCCTAAAATGCTTGGCAAATTTGTTTAAGCTAATAGTTAAGTCTGATTGATGCTTATTTTGCAGTACAAAAACACATTTTTTAGCTATGTGGACTTGTCAATGAGGAGAAATACCTACAGTAGCAATAAGGAATACCTAGTCTCTCAGATTAGCTTTTAGAATACTTCATATTGGCTGCTTAGTAATTTATCATTAGTTGTTGTGATCAAAGTTTTAAAAATTGTGATTAACGTTTAACAAGTGTTTTTTCTTCTCACCCGGACTAAGATTTAGTAAAAAAAATAGTAGTGGAGTACTTTGAGCAAACTGTCGATATTCATAGCATATTTATAATATAACACCTGATTGTGCCTAAGACTTTTCAACACTTGATGTGTATTGCAATTGCAATGGGGAAAAGCATTAACATTTTTAACATGCATGAAATGCAGTTAACCTATGGAATTTTCATACCATTGACATTTCTTAGGTGATAGACATACAGTGGGGTCACGCACAGTCTCGATGATATCGCACAATGAATCCTAATTGTGTGGCTTTCATTTTTAAGATATCCCAAGGGACACATGATCAGCACACCTTGTCAATCTCCTTGGTTTAGTCATTTCAGAATTTTATCCAAGCTTGGTCAGTGAACCCAGAACCTCTTAATCCAAAGGCATCTCTACTAACTACCGAGCAATTAGGTGGATCTAAATGAGGAACATAAATCCTATTGTCCATAAAAATATTGTCTTTCATGGCATGCCTGAAATGATGTTGAAATGATTAAATGCCCCCCCCACCCCCAAGGAACAAGTGAATGGCAAGGGTAAAAGAAAACTTCATCCCAGAGCTCCTTACCAGCTAATGCTGGACATACACAGCTGTATACTGGAGAATAGTAATACAATTTAATTAATCACAGCATGCAGATTTTGCTCCTTAAAATACCACCACACTGCTGGAATAATAGCTGTTCACAAAAAGTCAAAATTATATAATATCCTAATGTTGCATGACAAAATGTATTTGTTTTATTTATACAAATACTATAATTAGGTGATTCACTGACTTTTAACATCTTTACCATACAGTAGTGGATAATATTGTTTGTAGTGATCTGAAGGAGAAGAAAGGAAAGAAGAAGTTAAAAGAAGCTTGTGATTAGGAAAACTAAACTCATTAAATTACAAGATTGTTATGGTCAAAATCCGTACTATATTGGTACCTTGCTACCAATACATGCATATTGACATACAGTATAAAGTTATTTTTTGTTATTAAAACGTGAAACATTTTTCTCTTACGCACTGTACTTGTAGTCAGTTCGATGAAGAAATAATAACGATCAAAAACATTCTAATTCAGATGGTAGTGGGCCTGCTTGCTAAGCTATAAAAAAAAGATTTCAGTGAGTGAAAGTGAGTGGAATTGGTCTGTGGCATAAAGTTCCACCTTAAATGAATATTATCAGTACGAGCTCTGGTGGGCACAGGCTAATGTTTGCTTCCAATAAAGCACAAATCAGCACCCAACTTGACTCATCTTATCATGCAGTCAAAACTGATGGTCAAAGAAGTCATAAAGATCCCATTTAATCTTTTGCCTATCTATCATGGCAATGTCTTTATCCTCTTTGTGCAGCAGTAATATCTACCCATTATGAAAGCAAAATAGATCTGGCATGAATAAAAGCGGAATGAAGTGCTCACTTTGATTTGACAGCATGATCAGTGGAAGCAGTAATCTGCGAGAATCAAAAAGGCCTAAATTATTTTATAACAGTAATTTGAGGGAACAGTTCGGAGCATGCACATCTGCTTTCATATATTGTGACGTGCGCTGATAAAACATCCTTCCCAATTTATGGTCTCTGTGCTTGACTAATCTCCAACAGCTCTCACAACGTCTAATCATGCCATCAGGAAAAAGAAAAAAAATCACTGAGAGGGAGGAATAGAACAAGAAAGAGAAGAGAAGTTCAATTGAGATCCAAATGAAAGAAGATTGGAAAACTATCCTCAATTCAAATTACATTTGTAAATGAGCCATAGTCCTTTATTCAGGGAGTATTAGGGTAAATCTATCTAGTAGGACATGAAATCTGAAAAGACATAATGCAGGCGCTCTGTTGCTGAAACAATAGAAGACAAACCTAAAAAGGTGGCTTAAAATGTGATGGATTAAAAAACAGCACCACTAGAGACTGCTCACAATTTAGCAAGCAAGGGCTGTGTTTTCCTTCAGTTTGCCAATAATTGAGTGATGTTTTATTTTCTCCGAAAACAAAGCTTACGTGTTTGTTAGGCCACCGCAGTGAAATGTATATTTTAAACTGTATTATTTTCTTAAATAAAACAAATGTGTTTCATGTTTTAAAATACATGACCACATGTATTTTGTCATGTTTCAAGTTAAAACGTGAAATTGTACTGTGTACAATAGTATTATTGCAGCCAACTTCAATTTCAGAAGATGTAGTACTTTTCTCATCTATAAAACTGATTTTTTTTATTTTTCATAGTGTATATAAAGTAGAAAACAGGAAAGGTAACGTATTGGAGAATCCTGATTTCTCTCTGAAAAATCTTTATAGATTGTTAGCAAAGCACAAACCTTGTTAATTAAATACATTGCCGCAATTATTTATTGTGGGTGAACATATCCACAATCTGGTATCTGGTAAATGGTGGGGAAACAATTAACAGAATACGTTTCACTGTATACAGTATTTAACCTGTATTTGCCCAATGTAAGTTTTACATTAGCCCTAAGAATATGCACATCATTTAATAATGAAAGTAATGAAAGGGTTTAAACATTAGAAGTTAGAAGTTATCCTGCTGATACATAATCCCAGAAAATGACTTTTAGTAAAAACGAGAGACAAAGCAGACCATTTGGTAGCCATTTAGTAGCTACTAATACGACATATTTTGCTCCCCTTATTAAAGGACAATGTAAATGAGTCAATAATAATACATAAACAAAAGGCATGAGAAAAAAGGCTTGTATGTAAATCAGGTGTTAATTATCCAAGATACATGTTTGTCTTCTGCATCATTTTTTAATTACGAGCTCAGTCCAGGGCTAGTCCCCTGTGCGACTGTTGTTGAGCCAATTATCATAAATTCCCCTTGTAACAATTAACAATATTAGAGTGCAGCGCTGCATGTATTTTAAATGTTATAATTAAGCTCAGCTCTTTTGTTAATTGGCCTATCTGACTCTCTACTTTTTATGCTGCTCATCTGCTCATTACCGCAGCCATTTAATTCAATTAGCACCTTAATTAGAGGAACAGCCATGTCCTATGTCGCGGGCCTTGTCAGAGTAACGCAGCTTGATTAGCAAAGACAAACATACCATGCAAATCATACTGTAATGTTTGGGGGCTGCAGTGATGGAAGTCAGCCAGCTGCTGAAGTGGGAAACAGCATGTCTTCATCCTCCAGAGAGCCAGTGGGAGGGGGAGTCGGCTGGAGAGGGATATAGCAATGATTTACACTTCTCATCTGCACAGCTGGGCTGCTGCCACACTGCCCACCCAGCCTCCTACTTACTAGGTGTAGCTGGTACTTGGAGCAGCAGCCACTGTTTCTAACTCTGGGCATATGGGTGCCCATAAATTATTAACCTGCTCCTGTTTCCGGAAAAAAAACAAATCAATTACATTTTGTACAGGCGTAAAAGCCCTGTTTCTCCTTGGGAATCATGGTTCTGTTTAATTTTGTGAACATGACAAAAAAAAAATTCAAAAGGGACAGCTTAAGTTGAACAGCACTTACATCAGCAAAGTGTGGTGTGTTTAGATCTGTATTTAGATTGAGGATATAATTAATAATGTAACTTTAGCAATTACATATCTATTGATAGTACTCAAAATGGTGTATTTTGGGGAAACACGTTTTAACAATATGTTGTTTCACATCCTTTGACACTGAATTTAGTCTTTGGAGAGCTCTTAAGATATTGTGCTGGATATTTTTAAATAACAGCACACTTAAATCACTTTAATCATTTTAACGGTAGTCTCTTTTTTATAGATTAAGACATTTTGACATACAACGTTAGTGACCTTCCCTTTGTTATTTTATTCTTCTGCGGTACATGACTTTTTGTGATATTTTATTTTGGCAGAATGGTCAGGCATTACGTGTAGGGCTGTGTCAACAATTTTGATACTCAAATTATTTTGTCATACTATAAACATTTTCATAATAGGTAGAAGTTGTGAATGGGTGACATTAATTAATCCCAGAAAATGGGCAGTGTCCTTTTAGGGCAGTGTGGTGGTGTGACAGTTAATGCTAGTGCCTAGTTAACACTAGTTTACTAATGTTAATTAATGAGTTAGTGTTAGAGCTTGTGCTCTAGGATTTGGGGTTTAATTCTGGACTTGTGAAGTAGCTGAAAGCTACTTTTATGCTTATTGCTACTGCACTAGTGTTGCCCCCATTCCACTTCTGCAAGTAAAGTGGGATTAAAAGACACTTGATGGATTTTCTTTCTATTATGGAGTTTTTAAACCTACTTTCTTAAACACAATACAAATGAATTTAAAAACCAAATGTGACTATTCTTCTCCCTCAAGGCCGGTTCGTACATATAGGTTAAAAAGGGCACGGAATTTGAGGAGAAAAAACAATTTTAAAAATCTATAACATTTAAAAAAAAATACAAATAAAATAATGGAAAAGTAGTTATTTCAATTCAGGTGTGGCTAAGGAGGGAATATGAATTATAATTCATTTCTATACATTTCTGAGAATTACTAAAGAGATAAAATAATGTTACAAGACCGGAAAATATAAATTTGAATCTCACTACATGGTCACTGCACTCTGCAAGGGTGCACCACTATTGCCCTTGCACTGCTGTGTTTTTGCTACAGAGCAGGGATATCTCAAGTAAGTGTTTTTCCAATTTATAAATCCAGAATGTACCTTTAACCTTTAAGACTATTAAACCTTAGCTATACGGGGCTGTATACAGTAATTATGAACTTTTCTTTCTTCTAACTAGGCTATGTGTAAAACATAAGGGCTAAAAAACGCATTTGTCATTTAATTGTCAGGATACATTTGATAATATTGTTACGACTTAAGAGATAAAAAATTGTTTAAGAAACACTAGGTAGAAACTGAGCTGTTTCTCTAGCTGTGGATGGGCTGTGAGACACAGGATCAAAAAAAATCTTCTACTCTGGTTAATCAAAATTGAATAAACATTTAAGACGAGAAAGATACAGGAGAGAGAAGGGTCAGGGAACAGAGATGAAGAGAGAGACAGAGAATTAACAGAAGGAAACAGAAGTACCAGGTGTGTGGACCTTGTTCTGGTCTTGGATTTGTTGATACATTTTTGGAATAAGAAGTTTAAGTCCCTTTAACTTTTTGACATCCAGGATTATAAGAAGGGAGATTTAGCACCCTGGGTGTTTTGTTTTGTTGGGATGTTTAGGTATAAATAGGATTTCAGATTACATTAATTACATCCTATTACATAGGATTTCAGTGTTAATATTTTGGGTTTCTGGGTCTGTAGGACTTAGACCTCTGAGGTGCCCTCTTTTGTAAACAGTGTAACTTTTACGTTGTATTTTGTGTAATGTATTGTGTTGTATTGTTTAGTTGTTATTGTAAATAAATATTGATTTGAATCATTTTCACTATGAACTAGGAAATGTTTATGGTGCCCTTAATGTCTTATAATACTACTACAGTATCTTTACAGGACCATGGAGTAGTGTGACATTTTCAGATGCAAAAGCTCTTGCAAATGGCCTTTCCATGTTCAAATTTGTGACTTTACTCATTTTGTGGTGCAATTTCATTTTTTAGATTAACCTCACTACTGTAACGGAACAGTTCTTTCTGGACCCTATGCGGACAACACAATCTGGGGAAAAGTGAGGAAACACTGGGGAAAAGGTCATGCAGGAGACGGGAATGAGGACAGGGGGGCGTGTCCATGGTGCGCTGGTGCACGGGGGAGGTGTGGCCGAGGCAAACAATCCAAAAGTAATCCAGATGGGGAATCCAAAAAACGGGCAAAGTCCAAAGCCAGGCGGTCCATCAGGAACAGACAGGTTAAAACCAGGAACCGGGTCGGAACCGGGAGGGGGAACAGGAACAATGACGGAGCCAGACGCATCAGGACCCGGGCTCGTATGATATGGGAATCAGATGCAGAGCTCGGAACTGAAGTGTCTGGCTTTTAAGGGGGACGGGAAGGAGGTTGGAACAAGGGGCAGGTGCACAAAATTAGGTCCGAAGTGTAAAGGGCCGGACCGCCCTTAAGGAGGAGGGACTACAATCGTGACAACTACTAACCAGCTTTAGGAAAAGAACTTTAACATACTGTACATGCTGCTGTTCAAACACTGTAGCAAAATGAAAATATTTTGGAGGAATTCAGTGATGAAGGGTTTGAAAGAACAGTGGTAGATTCTCATGAGCTTAATGAAAAAATAGACTTCTGACAAAATGTGAGACAGGACCAGCGAAAGCACCAACAGTTTTCTTATGAAGGACTAGACAAACCCATTCAGAACCCACAACAAAGTTTCAAAGTGAATATATTATTTGCTTTCCCTGATACTGCTATTCACTCAGTTGACAAAAGATTCAAACAGATGCAGCAGTTACAGTAGAGCCAGTATGTGGGTTTCTATACGATTTCTATATGGTTTACAAAGGAAAACAACAAAACAGATAAGGGAATGTTGTATAAAATGGGAGTTGGCATCGACACATGGAAATTCAAAAGACATTGATGCTGCAGATAGTGAGCGCCAGGCTTTTTCAAGACAACTTCAGGAACATTCCACTCCTGAAGAAGTACTGAAGTTTATTTATTTGTGAAAATAAACTCTCAGTTTTCAAACATTTTCATAGCTTTATGCATTTTTTAACTTTGCCAGTTTCTGTAGCCAGTGAGGAGCATGGTTTCAGAAGCTAAAAGTGATTATAACATAGTATCTGTGTTCAACAATGGTGCAAGAGAGACTTTTTGGACTTGCCACAGTGTCAACAGAACATGAAACCCCTAAAAAAACTGTAGCTAAAAGAAGTAGTGACTGAGTTTGCTAAACATAAGGCATTAAAAACTAAGAGCGCAGGATGTTATTTTTATTTTGGAAATACATGTTAATGTTCATTGGAAATGTGTATTATTTCTTTCTATATTTGGATTTTGTGACAATTGCTGTTAAAGCAAGCTAGTTTGTGATGATTTTGAAGTTGTAAGAAAAAATAGAATTAATACTCGTAATGTTTTTATTTTTAAATTGAAATTAAACATATCTAACTGTTGTGTACAAATCTATTCTGAAAATTTTCCATCTATATTACTTGGCCTTTGAAGCATTGGTTGGCAAGACAGGCAAACAACCTGAATAATTAAACATCGGTTTTAAAACTGCTTTGAAAGTGTAAAAAAAAAATAATGTTTTAGCAGTTACTTGAAACCCGGGTGGGGGGGTGATTGCATGGTAAGGCGCTAGATGTTGGCAGCTACTCTAGGGCCTCCCCTGTTCACACCATACAAACTCTCCTTATTCATCTCCCTCAGTGTTACTCCTCTCCAAATCTCAACCTAAGGATGTCTGACCTCCATTCAGATAGCTACAGTGGAATACCCAAGACACAAGGCTTTGTGTGTACTTCATATCCTGGCAGTCGAACCTGGACTAAAAAAAAGGTTGAGATCCAGACCATGATTCAAGGATACTAGGAAAAAGAATGTGAGGGATCCTAACACCTCAGCTTTTTAAATGCAATCAGAACAATCATCTACATAGATCCATTTCTGCTACTGTGAGCAGGCTGGATTAGAGTTATAATCAAGCAAGAGTATTAGGTGTGTGAGTGTGAACAGGGAATATTCCTATCTAATTCAGATAGAAAAAGGCCTGTTTCCAGAACCTAACCTCTAAACTAGGGGTTGCCAATCTATGGCACATGTAGCATGAACTTAACCACCATCTGTAGAGTGCCGATCAAACTATAATGGGTTTTTTTTAAATGTGGAAAGTATTTCTTGCAAAACCTGTCATGTTTTCTTAACTTTGCAAAACAGATGAGTTAGGGGTGTACAAGCAAGAACTGGCATTAGAATTTTCTGTCAGATTGCAGGATTTCCAGTGTCTAGCACCTGCTTTTGGAGAATTATTATTCCTTTCATTTGGCAAAAGCCTTCTGAAAATCTAAATACACTGTATTATACTGTACTGTATGTATTCATTAACGTTGTTGTTTGCTCGATCGAACTATAATAAGTTATGCAAGATCTACTTTTCTAAATCCATGTTGACACTGTTCTAAGATCTTATTTCCATACAGGTGATTTCCTAGTTTGGTCCTAATAATAACCTTACATGTTATAGATGTCAGACATACATGTATAGGTCTATAATAATATTATATATTATATTATTATTAGAGTCCTACATAATAGGGCCGTGTTTTAGCAATTCTCCAGTCCATGCCAACTACCCTGGTCTCGAATGAATGTTGTGTCAATGATTTATGAAAAACATCTCGTTTCCTTGAAGACAATTGGTTAAATTCCATTGGGAAGTGGAGATTTATCTTGAGTGCTTCTAGTACTTAGAAACACTTCAGCCTCTTCTATGCTGAGGCATATTATTGTATTGTTGACTTATTCTTTAGTGAACCCCTGAGTGAAATACCCATTGTTGCGCAGGAAACATTGTTTTTCATCCTTAATACAGGTCTTTTGCTGTTGTAGTACTGAAATAACTTTTAAAAAATCATTTTAGCCTCCATTGCAATATTCCTTTCCATCTCTCTTTTTAATATCATTTTTTACCAGTGCTTGTAATTCACTGTACTCTTTTAACTGAATACAGTTGTTTTTAATCATTTTAATACAGTCTTTTATCTACTGGAAGTTTTGTGCTTTCCTGTTACCCATTTACCTTAAAAGTGACAATGTGTAAAAGAAATATAACAAATATGCAAAAGCTTTTTTTTCTGATGTATTTTTCAGAAATCTGTATTCTTGGTGCTTATCCCATATTTATTTTCAACATTTGTCTCATAACCATCAGCATCGAAGTTAGGCTGCTGCCTCATACGTAGGTGTTGGATCCTAAAGACAATTCTAAGGTACCTTCTGTGTGGCACTTACATCTTCACCCTGTGTTTGCGTTAATTTTCTCCAGGTGTAATGGTTTCCTCCCATCTTCCACAGACATGCAGGGTCAATTGGTATCTGAAAAGCGTGTCCCTGTTCACACACTCTAGCCGTCCGTTATTGACAACAGATGGATAGGTAATCTGTGTGTTTCAAATCTAAAGACAAAGACGTTTTCTGCTAATGGAGTTCTGTTTTCCATTGCTGAACCCTTCCTTCAGGAAAGCTGTTTTTAAAAATATAGTCTCTTGAATTCCCTTGCTAATAAAACAATTGAAACTCCCCATCATTAACATGTATTTCTAAAATATGATAGATTTTACATCTGTGCTCCTGAGTGGCTCAGCCAGTCAAGGCACTAGCACACAGAGCAGGCAGAACCTATAAAAGACGAACGTGATTTGAACCCGCACAGTGTAATTAGCAAGCTATGACCAGCATTTCCTACATACCAATGTGGCCAGGATTGTGTGCACTTTCAGTGACAAGGACTTTTTCAGCTTGCCATGCCACTATTGGGACTTGTGAGCTTGCAGGGATGCTAGTGAGATAAACACCCCCCCCCCCCAAGTTAGTGTAAACGTTCCTGTAAGCCACTGTGGAGCTTGAATCACACCCTGTGAGACATGACTCTGACTGGTGAGTGTAGTAGAGAAGTGTGTGATACATCTTTGCTCTTCAAAAGGTTGTTATAAGTTAATAAAAACTGTCAATTCCAATTTTAAAGAAAACAAATATATATTTAAAAATCTCAGCAATATCAGTACTTGCCAGATCTGTGTGCTTTTGATTCTTTAAAAAGCATAGAAAGAAATTGCATATTGAAGCTATTTACTGGTCATTTGATAGTAACTGACTGCTACTGTATTTCATTGACTTCACTAAGGCTAAAATACATTCTGTGTCTTTGAGTTCAATTTACATGGATTTTTATGATTTCTCTGTGTTCGAATGGGTTTCCTAAGGGGCTCTGGTTTCCTCCCATATTACAGACTGGAAGGTTAATTGGCTTCTTGGAAAACTTGTCTGTGCAGGATGTTTCCTGTCTTGCACCTATTGTTTCTCAGGATAGACTCTGGCTCCCCCTTGACCATGTATTGGATAAAGCATTTAGAAAATAGATGGATGGATAAAGTTACACTGCACTGTAAATGCACATAAATGTAACTCACGTTAGCTGCCAAAGAGCTGTAACAAATTTATCAGATCTTGTTACAAATAAAGCACAAGAAAACAGAAATGCAAATGCTTTTTTCCCCCTTATATAGTATGTGTTCTCCTCCATTTAATAAAACATCAAGACTAGAAAGAGAATCTGGTGACTAAGGACGTACGCTTATGTTTTAAAGTTAGAATCTGGGCCGCTCACTGAGGTAGCACATATAGAAGAGTGACATCCAAGATTAACACTGTAGGACTGTTGCAAAGGCTCTCTGCTCTCAGATCCCTGCTAGCCCAGATAAGAGCTTGTGTCTGATGACATAGAAGGACAAACTCAATTAACTATAATAGAGAAAGGCTATCCTGGCTTTGCACGGATGGACGCTTATAAAATTCAGTTTTCTTGTGTGAAAAAGATATTAAAACCCACAGAAGTACTTGAAACTTGGCTGCTTGATGGCAAGAGGAATCAAAGGCTATCAATGAAAGATATCGGAATCTGTGGATTAAATGTTTCCTGGACACAGTTTAATTTGAAACAGTTTTTGGAAAACAAAAACCTTCCAGAATCAAAAATATCGTTCCAACATTTAAGAGTGTAACTCTTTTAAACTTCTGTAGAAAGGAATGGATTTGATAGTTATTATTTAAGAACAATATAGAAGTTGTATGCGTTTAATAACCAAATTCAGAAATTTGAAAGGGTAGCACTTGAAGGTTTCTAAATAAAAGCAAAAACACATCTGAGCCTATTTTGTAAAGATGTGCCCATCCAGGGTGTATCCATCTTTGTCTCCATTGTCTTCTCTTCACCTTAACACAACTCTGGATTGGACTAAGTGATTAATTAAAATGGATTGATTGACTATACCTACCTGTATATTTCACTTATCTTTTAAATTTTTTGTTAATGTATTTCTACCTGTCTGACTGTAAATGTACATCCTTTGTCATCCACTTCAGAATTCCTTAATGTCTTTTTTGGTATTATTTCAATTGCCCAACAATTGTTTTGAGATATTGGAATACACAAGGCAGATGGAATTAAAGCCCAGATCATAATGAGATTAAACAAATCACACACATCTTCATTCATTCTTACAGAACAAAAACACATGCAAAGGCATCAACCCTCGAGCAGCATTTTGTTATTTTAATCGCATTTTAATCTCAGTTTCAGCCCAATTATATTAACAGTGGTTTTAACCAAGATTACATTTATTTTTTATATATCATTTGAATGTGACTTCCTCTTAAATAAAAGCTGGCCTCCTTACTTGTGTCAGTGTTGTAATATTTTGATATTTAAATTCTGGATAGATTTCTGAAGCTGAGGAATCGTAATACAGGTTAAGAGAAGCTGGGTGGCACAAGTCCCCTATAATAAACAAATCTACTGCATGTGCAAAATCAAATTCAAAGGACTGTTAAAAAAATAAAAAACACTTCTGATTGAATTCAGAATTTTGTTTCGTATCTTGTCTGTTTAAATCATTATACTACCGTTTTTAATTCCTGTAATTGGAAGCAAATGAACCATGCTGAAATGCCTAATTAATCCGTAATTAAACATCCTTTCTCTTAGCATCCCTCACCTTCAGCACACTTTTTCAGGTTCCCTGCATTTATGTCTCAGCTTTTTCCTCCTTTGTATTTCAAATCTACGTTAAATCTTTACAGGGGATATAGTCTTGGTTTATTTTTTGTATGTTTAAGATCTAAACTAAAGAAAAATGATCTGAACAAAACAATGATACACATTAAACAACCTTAAAAATATCATATATGAATGTAAATGATTTTGTGGTTATTTTTTTATCCACATTATTCAGTTTATGCTGATTTAAATATTTTCTCTGTACTCAAAAAATACATTTTATTTTATTTTATTTTTTTAAGGTTAGGATTAGATTTAGAAATTTTGGGAGTTACCAGTCAGGTTAATAAAGTTGCTTTAGAGTTCATCTTAAGGTTTAGCCATAGTTAGATGTTATACTTACTATATATTACGCTACTGTACAGTATATGTTATTTGTTATATATAGTTTCATATATTTAACACTTGTTAATAGACATAATCTGAGTTATATCTCAGATTTAGGGCTAGGGGAGGAGCAGGATTCAGGTTATTTTACTGTTGTTTTATTGACTTTAGGCACATGACCGAGTATACAGTAGACAAGTGCAGTATTACGTGCAGGTAGAAAAAACATAAATATAGATATTAACTGGGGAATGCTAACCTTGAAGAAGTCACCTAAGAAAGGGATTACTGTTAGTGTTAATGTAGGCATTATTTTCATTTTTTATCATTTAGTTATCACATTATTTTGATATTTATTATTATCATTTTCATTTTCCCTGCAGGGAAGGAATACAAACTCCAAGAAGAATATTAACATATAAAGTTAAAATTGGAGGAATGTTAATGAGTGAATGTTGTTTAAAATTGTATGCCTTCAAAGGCATTAACGAACATAAACCTGAGAGCATCAGTTGAAAAAACCTGTATGTGCAAGCGCATTTAAAGCAGGCTCTGTTTTATACACAGTGGGTTGTGGAGGTCTGGACTGTGTTGCCCGATCATGTTGTTGAAGCCGATACCCTGAAACGATTGAATGAGATCTTTGGATCAACTAGCTACCAGGAATCAATTAAGCTAGGCTTTGTTTTGTTTGGAGCATAACTTTTTTTTGAGGTTTGAGTTAGGTTTGTGGATTTTGTCTAGAAATGTGCTTCATTTGGAGTTAGGGTCACAACTGGCTACCCAGATGTATCTCTTTCTTATTCCCTGTATCATTTAAGACATATAGTGACATGCAATAATAATGAGGATATAGGATATAATTTTAAGACCTGATAAAACAAAAAAAAAATGTTTTTCTTACTTCTGGCCAATACTTCTCCGATTGTAAACATGATTTCTAACAATTACAATACCTTGAACAAGACTCAGAGCAGTGGCAAGCTGTGGGCTTTTTAAAATTAAGTTTTGTATTTATTTCCATTGGATTCCCCTTGTGCATATTATATGTTCGACTTCAATTCTTCAGAAACATAAGATCTCTGCCGAGTGCAGACCTGAGCATTCACTATTTACAGTATATCACAGTAGGGTGACAGCAGGAATGGTGGGAGTTCATTACAGGCATTGTGAATTGTTGGAGGCAATTTAGATTACAATTCAAAGTTTAATTTAAAAATCTATCAGCAAATGTGAGATACTCTGGGAACATTTTAACATGCACTTTCATTTTATTAGCACCCCGATGGCTTTTTTGCATTTAAAATCTAAAAAAAACACAGGCTTTTTTTGTGATTTAATTATAAACATAATAAGAAATAATGCTTTCATTATACAGTAATTTAATTTACTATGGGTTATAGCCTGTAAGGCATTTTATACTCTTCTGTGACCGGTATCTGCTAATATTGTCATTACCATTACACCCATCCCATTCTGTTTGACAGGTTGGACAGCATGTTTGTCATGTTAAGCTTCTTATTTTTTGATTGCACCCAAACTAAATGATTAAATCATTACTTGGGAATTGTTTAAAACAATTTCTTGCACATGATGTGATTGTGCATGGAGCACTATACCATTCAATTGGTCAATTAATAATAACATTATAAAAATGTTAAAAACCTTATACAAAATACAACTTTTGCTTGAATGTGACCTTGAATCTGTATTTAACTTTTACTATTACATAGTCCTAAAATCACTGTTTGGCTTCTGTTTCATTCTGACTTGTTTTCAGATGCATCAGATGCAGAAATCACACAGAACTAACGTTAAGCTGAAAAATATTCTGTTTATTCATGCAAAAAATGCAAAGGGGTCATAGATTGCTTAACTTTGTCTAATATTTTATTTTCTGTATTTCTCTGTGGTAGAGTTTATGAGTTTTTCTTCTCTGTTTCCTCATGCAATAGAAATAAAAGGAAGGGTCGTTAAGCTTATGCGTTGCCTAAAAAACAAGATTTACAACTAGGAGCTACATTTTCTGAAACATCTATTCTAATATATTGGCTTTGCAATATTTTATGTACCAGTGACCCATGCGGTTTACAGTTGTGTTATATAGATATGCACTGT